>NW_017731560.1:1681977-1775626 GCF_001890085.2 Hipposideros armiger
GGGTTGTTACTTTGTGAGGGTGAAAAGGATAACTATTGCATTGTTCTGTACACCTGAAACTAACAATAAAAAAAAAAATAAAATAAAATAAAATTGGAGGAGAGATAAAAAACTTCCTGGAAAAGAAAAAAAGCTAAAGGAACTCATTACTTCCAAGCCAGAATTACAGGAAATGTTAAAAGTGCTTCCTGCAGCAGAAGAAAGGAGAAAACAAACTAACTAATGAAGGCCAGAAAAAAAAATATCAATAACTATGTATCTATCAATAATCATTTTAAATGTACATGGACAAAATGCTCCAATCAAAAGACCTAGGGTAGCCCAGTGGATCAGAAAACAAGATGCATGCATATGCTGTCTTCAAGACACTCACTTTCAATCCAAAGACGCACACAGACTGAAAGTAAAGGGATGGAATAAGATATTTCGCCCAAACAAAAACAGTAAAAAGCTGGAGTAGCAATACTTACATTGGACAAAATAGACTTTAAAACAAAGACTACAATAAAAGACAAAGAAGAACACTATGTAATAACAAAGTGATCAATCCAACAACAACACATAACCCTAGTAAACATCTGTGCACCAAACATAGGAGCACCTAAATATATAAAACAAACATTGACCAACATAAAGACAGATATCAACAGTAACACAATCATAGTAGGGGACTTCAACACCCCAGTGACACCAATGGACTGATCCTCCAGACAGAAAATCAGAACGGAAAGAGTGGTCTTAAGTGACACATTAGACAAGGTGGATTCAATCAATATTTTTAGAACATTTCACCCCAAAGCAACAGAATATACATTATTTTCAAGTGCACATGGAACATTTTGCAAGATAGATGACATTCTAGGCCTCAAAACAAGTCTAAATACATTTAAGAAGATTGAAATCATACCAAGCATCTTCTCTGACCACACTGGTATGAAACTAGAAATCAATTACAAAAAAAATAATAATAACTGGAAAACACACAAACACATGGAGACTGAATAACATGCTACTAAATGATGAATAGGCCAAGAATGAGATTAAGGGATAAATCAAAAGATACCTTGAGACAAATTAAAATGAAAACACAGTGACCCAAAATCTATCAGATGCAGTAAAAGCAGTCCTAAAAGTGAAATTCATAGCAATGCAGATCTACGTAAAGAAACAAAAAAAAAATCTCAAATCAACAGTCTATATTTACACTCAAGGGAACTAGAAAAACTACAGCAAAATAAGCCCAAGGTGAGTACAAAGAAGGAAATAATGAGGATCAGAGCAGAAATAAATGAAATAGAGACCAAAAATACAACACAAAAGATCAATGAAACCAAAAGTTGGTTTTATGAAAAATAAACAAAATTGACCAAACTTTAGCCAGATTCATCGAGAGAGAGAGAGAGAGAGAGAGAGAGAGAGAGAGAGAGAACCCAAATAAAATCAGAAATGAAAGAGAAGTGACAACAGACACCACAGAAATACAAAAAATTTTAAGAAAGTACTACAAGCAACAATACACCAACAAATTAGACAAAATAGAAGAAACTGATAAATTTCTAGAAGCACACAACCTTCCAAAACTGAATCAAGAAGAAACACAAAATCTGAACAGACCGATCTACCAACAAAATCAAATCAGTAACCAACAAGCTCCAAAAAAATAAAAGTCCTGGACCAGATAGCTTCACAGGTGAATTTCACCAAACATGCTCAAAAGAATTAACACCTATTCTCCTCAAACTATTCTAAAAAATCCAGAAGAAAGGAAGGTTCCCAAGCTCATTTTCTGAGGCCACCATTATCCTGACCCCAAAACCAAAGAAATTACAAAAAAACCCCAAAACCTGTAGGCTGATATCTCTAATGAAAATAGATGCACAAATCCTCAACAAAATATTAACAAACTGAATTCAGCAATACATTAAAAAGATCAGGGCCGGGTGAGTGGTGCGTTGGTTAAGAGCTGGCTTGGGACACCAGCTCTGAGCAGCAGGGCACCTGTTTGGACCCCACATGAGGACCAGTGACACTGCCCTCTACAGCTGAGATGGTGTACAACAGCTCGACCTGGAGCTGGGCTGCCATGAGTCCGCCTGTGACAGCATAGGCTGCAGCCCCTGCTGCAGTGGCTGCCATAAGCTACCATGTGTGGCCGGCAGCCAGCGTGAGCGGCCAGCAGCTGGTGTGAGCTGCCAAGAGCCGCTGTGAGTGGCCGTCCAGAGGCTGGCGACCAATTTACCTCACCCGGGAAGAGTGCATTGATAATATCAACATGAGCCAGTGAAACAACGTCCTCCACAACTAGACTGAAGAACAAAAGGACAGAAACTTGTCTGTTCCCCTTCTTCCGATTTCCCAGTGCTGTTCCCTTCCCTCAATTCCCCAATAAAATCTTTAAAAAAAAAGATGATACACCACGATCAAGTGGGATTCATTCATGGTATGAAGGTTGGTTCAATATCTGCAAATCAATTAACATAATACATCACATTAGGAAAATGAAAAATAAAAATCATATGGTCATATCAATCAATGCAGAAAAAGCTTTTGACAAAATCCAGCATCCAATTATGATAAAAACTCTCAACAAAGTGGGAATAGAGAGATCAAATCTCAACAAAACAAAGGCCATATATAACACACCCACAGCTAACATCATACGCAATGGGGAAAAGCTAAAATAAGATCAGGAACAAGACAAGGTTGCCCACTTTCACCACTTTTATTCAACATAATACAGGAAATTTTAGCCACAGCAATCAGACAAGAAAAAGAAATAAAAGGCATCCAAATTAGAAAGGAGAAAGTAAAAATGTCATTATTTGCAGATAACATGATGCTATAGAGAGATAGCCCCAAAGATTCCACCAAGAAAACAATTAGAACTGATAAATGAATTTAGTAAAGTAGTAGGATACAAAACTAATATTCAGACATCAGTTGCATTTGCACACATCAAATAACAAACTATCCAAAAGAGAAATTAAGAAAACAATCCCATTTACAATTGCATAAAATAAAATAAAATACTTAGGAATAAATTTAACTAAGGAAGTAAAAGACCTGTTCTCAGAAAATTTGAAGACGTTGAGAAGAGGAACTAAGGAAGATACAAATAAATGGAAACATATACCATACTCATGGATAGGAAGAATTCGTGTAATTAAAATGCACACACAATGTGATGTATAGATGATGTATTACAGAATTGTATACCTTCAATCTATGTAACTTTGCTAACAATTGTCACCCCAATAAACTTTAATTAAAAAAAAGTCCATGCTACCTAAAGCAATACACAGATTCAACGCAATCCCTACCAAAATACCAATGTTTTGCAGAACGAGGACAAATAATCTTAAATTTCATATGGAACCATAAAAGACCCCGGATAGCCATGGCAATCCTAAGAAACAAGAACAAAGTGGGAGGTATCATGCTACCCAACATCAAATCATATTACAAGGCTGAAGTAATCAAAACAGCATGGTATTGGCATAAAAACAGACACATGGATCAATGGAGCAGAATAGAGATCCCAGAAATAAATCCATGCCTAAGGTCATTTAATCTATCACAAAGAAAGCAGGAATTTACATTGGAGTAAAGACAGTGTATTTAATAAATGGTGTTGGGAAAACTGGATAGATACATGCAAAATCATGAAACTGGATCACCTTCTTATGCCATATACAAGAATAAACTCAAAATGGATTAAAGAATTAAATGTAAGACTCTAAGCCATAAGACTCCTTGAGTAAAATATAGGAAGTAAACCTGCAAACTTTACCCTTTGTAATATTTTTACTGATATACTCCCTTGGGCAAGGGAAGTTAAAGAAAAAAATAATCATATGGGACTACATCAAACTAAAACGTTTTTTCACAGCAAAGGAAACCATCAACAAATAAAAAGACATCCTATTGCATGGGAGAAGATGTTTACCAATTATACATCTGATAAGGGGTTAATACCCAAAATTTATAAAAAGCCCATATAACTCAACACCAAGAAAACCAACAGTCCAATTAATAAATGGGCAGAGGACATGCAAAGACATTTCTCTAAAGAGGACATACAGATGGTCAATAGACATATGAAAAGATGGTCAACGTCAGTAATCATCAGAAAAATGCGAATAAAAACTACAATGAGATACCACCTCACTTCTGTCAGAATGGCTATCATCAATAAATCAACAAACAACAAATGTTTGCGAGGATGTGCATCTTGTGCACTGTTGGTAGGATTGCAAATTGGTGCAACCTCTATGGGAATCAGTATGGAGGTTCCTCAAAAAATTAAAAATACAACTATCTTACAACCCAGCAATTCCACTCCTGGGTATTTATCCAAAGATATCCAGAACAATAATTTAAAAAATTATAGTGGGGGTGGGTGCCAAAAAAATGGATACAAATGGACACTTTGTTCAACATTGCTTAAGCAGTAGTTCACTGTAATCAGAAGTGCCTGGACACTGATGGTAACCACTTTGAGCATCCCTTGTAACTGCAGATGTCAAGCGTGACTTGTATTCATCTTTTGTTATCGGTATATATTGAGTATTACAGTTTTAATACAGTTTTCCTTTCTTAAAATGCGTATACATTTTTTGCACCCTCTGTATGAACCCCTATGTTTATTGCAGTGCTATTCACAGTAGCCAAGACATGGAAACAACCAAAAGGCCCATCAATAGACGATTGGATAAAGAAATGGTGGTACATTTATACAATGGAGTATTACTCTGCTATAAAAAATGAAATATTACCATTTGCAGCAATATAGATTGACCTAGAGAATATTATGCTTAGTGAAATAAATCAAACTGCAAAACTCAAATACCATACAATCTCATATGTGGAATCTAAAGTACAGAATAAATGAGGTTACAAAACAGAAATAGATTCAGAGAAAAAAAACTGATGGTTGCTACATGGGAGGGTGGTTGGGGAATGGGGAAAAGGTGAAGGCATTAGAAAGTACAAATTGGTGGTCACAAAATCGTCATGGGGATGTGAAATACAGTAAGGGGAATATAATCAATAATGTTGTAAAGATTACGTAGGGTGTCAGATGCATACTGGACTTATCAGGGGATCACTTCATAGACTGTGTAGATGCCTGACCACTGTGCTGTGCACCTGAAGCTGAAGTAGAATAATAGTGAATGTCATATATATATAATATATATTATATATATATGACATTCAATATATATATAAGACATTCTATATATATGTATGTGTGTGTGTGTGTGTATATATATATATATATATATATATGACATTATATATATATATATTTTTCCCCCCACGGGATGTGAAGTACAGCATATAGTCAACAGCTTTATCATAACAGCTTTCTTGTAACAGCTTTACCATAAGAGCTTTAAACAATGTCAGAGAGGTAGTACACTTGGGGGTTTTATCACTTTGTGAGGGTTGTAAATGTCTAATCATTATGTTGTTTTGTAAACCTGAAAACTAATATAAAGATAACATTTAAAAGAAGTAAAAAAAAGGTAAAAGTAAATAAGTAATTACAGCTTCCATTTACTGATCACTTGCTAGGTGCTAGACTCTGCTGAGCACTTTACATCCGTTATCTTAATTTGTTCTCAGAGATGCAATGAGCTAACCAGCTCTTCCACAAACTGACATAAGAGAAAGAAAAAAATTGATTGTGTTGAAAAATTGTCACTATAATTCAATCATATTAAGATGAATTTTTTGAGTAGTAGTATTACTTTTCCACTAGATATTAGGGCATGATGCTCCTTTGAGGCATAGGGTACACTGCTAAATCAACGTCTACTTCCCTTTGTGATTATAATTCCCTGAACTCTTGGTCAATCTTCCCCATTTTCTGAGGACTGACTCTCAGGCTTCTTTGACACCCCAGGTCCTGCCATCATCCTAGGTGACCTCAACAATATCCATGTGGAAGACCTATCCCACACACCCTGGCTTCATACCTCCCTGACCTTTAACCTCTTACTACCACAACTGTCACCAGCCATTTGATATCACTGGACATGGCTTCACCCCTAAAAGACTCAACTCTAATATCCCATTGTGACCAAAATCACCTAGAAATGGCTGAATTCCATGTCATTGGCTCTTTGACCTCACTGAAATGTTCAGTGACTCAAATCTTTCCTTTTCTCATCATTTTCTTCCTTGTTCAGCAAGGATCTTGGGGCACATTTATTTAGCACTGACTGAATCTTCACCCCCTTTCTCTCTAAATATCATGTCTGTACTATTTAGCTTCAGCTTTGGATCCCTCCAAACATCTGATTTCTCTCATCCCATAATGTCCAATGTGGGAGAAAAAGGCAGCACCCTAAACAGTGCTGCCTACAATAGTTTGCAACCTCAGCTGGGCTCTCAGGCTGCTCATGAATCCTTTAAAAACACAGGTCATCTCTTTTTCCTGTTATTTTCCCATTTTGTATTCCAAGTTTCCTCATCACTCTCCTCAAGTAACAGCCCCCTTCATTTTATTCTTTCTCCACCCAAAACAATTATTTTGACTCTTGTTTCCCAAAGGAAAATTGAAGTAAATGTCTCTTTACGTTCAGTAGCCCTCACTTCATATTTCTCCTTTCAGTCTCAGAAGAAATGGCCCTCTACTAGTTCCTCCACCCTTGTTCTGTATCTCCTCCTTTTTCTCTTCCCTAGAATCTTGATTACATTATTATCCCTTCTCTATCCTAAATTTTTATTCCCTCCCTCCCTACTTGCCCCCTTACCTTATGTTATTCACCGTCCCTTTTCTTTAGAAATCTTTATATGAGATCTGGCAATTAAGTTCACGAACTCATCCTCTGCCAGCTTCATTTACTATTAAAGCCTTTACCATCTTCTAGGTTTTTAAAATCAATGATCTGTTCTCAGTTTCTACTTCCTCACCTCTTATTCTCTTCTCAGGTCAGTGTGATCTGGCCTTCAATCATACCACTCCATTGACACTGAACTCATCATAATTACTCATTAATCCTGATCTTATTTTGTATTACAATTTTATTGAGGCATACAATTAATTACACATATTTAACATAAACATTTTGATGAGTTTTGACACATGTATACACCCATGAAACTATCATTCCAATCAAGATAATGAAAGTATCCATCACCAACACGTTTCAAGTTACCGCTTTGTAAAGCAAAGATCCCCTACACTGTTCCTAAGCAACCATTGATCTGCTATTTGTCACAGCATTAATTTGCATTTTCTAGTATTTTATATAAATGGAGTCAGTATGTATTTTTTTGTCTAGCTTATTTTCACTAAGATAATTATTTTGAGATTCATCTGTTGTGCATCTGCATTCAGATTGCTCTTTTAATTGCTGAGGAGCATTTCATTATATACAAATACACCACAATTTATTTATCACTTTACCTGTTGGTGAACATTTGTATTGTTTACAGTTTGGGGCTATTTTTAATAAAACTGCAATGAACACTTGTGGGTCACTACAGGAGAGGAGTAAGTAGGTTGTAAGGTACGTGTATGTTTAATTTTTTAAGAAACTGCCAAACTGTTTTCCAAAGTGGATAGACCATTTTAGGTTTCCACTATAAGTGAATAAAAGTTCCAATTTTTCTTCATTCTCACCAAATTGGTTTGGTCAGTTTTTCTCATTTTAGACATTCTAATGGGGGTGTATTGGTATCTCATTGTGGTATTGATTTGCATTTCTCTAATGACTAATGATGTTGAGCATATTTTCATGGGCTTATTTGCCATCTGTATTTCTTTTTTTGAGAAGTGTCTATTCTCATCTTTTGCCTATTTAAATTGTATTGCTTGTGCTCTTATTATTGAGTTATAAGAGTTCTTTTTATATTCTAGATACAAGTCCTTTATTGGATATACAATTTGCAAATATTTTCTCCCAATCTGTGGTTTGCCTTTTCATTTTTGTAACACTGTTTTTGAGAAGCAATAGTTTTCCATTTTGATTAAGTCCAATGATCAATTTTGTTTTTATAGTTCATGCTTACTGTATTGTATTTAGAAAATCTTTGCCAAATGCAAGGCCACTTAGAGTTTCTACTGTGTGATCTGCTAGAAATGTTATTGCTTTAAGTCTTTGATCCATTTTGAGTCAATTTTTGTATATAGTGTGAGATAAGAGTTGAGGTCCAATTTTTTTGCACATAGCCCCATTGTTTCAGCATCATTTGTTGAAAAGGAGTTCCCCATTGTCAAAAATCAACTGACCCTGGGCCAGCCAGGTGGCTCAGTTGGTTAGACGCGAGCTCTGAGCAACAGGGTTGCCGGTTCGATTCCCACATGGGCCAGTGAGCTGCGCCCAAGCTGAGCTGCCGCTGAACTGCCAACAGGCTGCCGGATGGCTCAGCTGGTGAGAGTGCACACTCTTAACAACAAGGTTGCTGGTTCGACTCCCATATGGGATGGTGGAATGCGCCTGACTGCAACTAAGATTGAACATGACACCTCAAGCTGAGCCGTCACGAGCTGCCCACAGGCAGCCAGATGTCTCAGTTGGTTAGAGCACGTGCTCTTAACAAAAAGGTTGCCGGTTTGATCACACATGGGATGGTGGGCTATCCCCCTCCTCCCCCTGCAACTACATTGAAAGCGGCGAATGGACTTGGAGCTGAGTTTGCATTCTCCACAACTAAGACTGAAGGACAACAACTTGACTTGGAGCTGATGGGTTCTGGAAAAACACAATGTTCCCTTACCCAATTCCCCAATAAAATCTTTAAAAATAAAATCAACTGACTCTATATGTGTTGGTCTGTTTATGAACTCTGTTCTCTTCCACTGATAGCATATGTCTGTCTTTCCACCATTACTACAGTGTCTTGAGTGTTATGCTTTTATAATGAATCTTAAAACCAGGTGGTTTGTTCTTTGTTCTTCATCAAAGTAGTTTCTGGCACATGTAGATCCTTCAACTTCCCATATACATTTTATAATAAACTTTTCAATATCGCCAAAGAATCCTCCTGGGATTTTTATTGTGATTGTGATAATTCTATAGATCAATTTGGAGAGAACTGATTTCTTAGCAATATTGAGCCTTCTGATTTATAAACATGGTATGTGTTTCCATTTAGTTAGATTTAAAAAATTTCTCAGCAATGTACATGTGTTTTCCACATAATTTGTCAAATCTATTCCTAAGATTTTTATATTGTTTGATGCTATTGAAAATAATATCTTAAAATTTTCAATTCCTTTTGTTTGTTGCTAGGATACAACATATTTTTAATTATAATTTAAAGTTTTCTTAAGATATAATTGACATATAACATTTTATTAGTTTCAGATGTGGAACATTATTTGATATTTGTATATATTGCAGAATGATCAAAAAAATAAGTCTAGTTAACACCACACATAGCTACAAATTTTTGTCTTGTGATGAGAACTTTGAAGGTCTACTCTCTCAGTAAATTTCAAGCATACAACGCACTATTACTAACTATAGTCACAAGGTTGTATACTACACCGCAAGGACTTATTTATCTTATGTGTAACCACTATGCTGTACACCTGAAAGTAATATAAAATAATATTGAATGTCAATTATAATTTAAACGTACATATAGTCAAGGGATGTAAAGTACAGCATAGGGAATATAGTAAATGGTAATTTAAATATCTATGTACAGTGTGAGGTGGGTAGTAGACTTTTTGGGGTTATCATTTTCTGAGGTATGTAAATGTTTAATTACTATGTTGTTTGTATGCCTAAAACTAATTTAAAACATACTGGTAGGAAAAAAATACAAACCCAGTTATAAGGTACAATCGATTTTTATATATTGACCTTGTATCCTGCAACCTTGCTAAAATCACTTATTGCTTTTAGTAGCTTTTATAGTAGCTCCCTTATATTTTTCTACAGAGATTATCATGTCTGGGAATAAAATATCAATTTCCAATCTCTATGCCTTTTTTTTCCTTTTTCACTCATCATGTTGGGTGTAGCCTCTAGTACAATGTTAAATAGAAGTGTTGAAGGTGGATATCTTGACTTATTCCTGATCTTAGGGGGAAAGTGTCCATTCTTTCAATATCTAGTGTACTGTTAGCTGTAGGTTTTTCATAGGCCCCCTTTTTCCCATTAATTGAATCAATTGTTCTTTATTGATTTGACACCTACTCTGTGTAGCATGTTGAATAACAGGGGACAAAGAAATATACAGGAAGAGGTCCTGTTCTCAAGGAATTTATCTTCGATGTTAACTTTTATAATCTTTTAGTCCCACTATATCTTTTGTATTTCTTTTTTTAAATTAAAGTTTATTGAGGTGACAATTGTTAGTAAAGTTACATAGGTTTCAGGTGTACAATTCTGCAATACATCACCTACATATCACATTTTGTGTTCCACCCAGAGTCAGTTCTCCTTCCATCACCATATATTTGATCCCTTTTACCCTAATCTACCACCCCCCTCCCCCCTTACCCTCTGGTAACCACTAAAATATTGTCTGTGTCTATCAGTCTTTTTTCGTCATTTGTTTGTCTTGTTCTTTGTTGTTTTCAGTTTGACATACCACATATCAGTGAAATCATATGGTTCCTCTACATTTTCTGTCTGACATATAGAGCTTTTTTAAGCTCTGTTTTTGTTTAGGGGTTTTGTTTAGTGCGTTAATATGGTGAATTACATTTATTGTCAAGTGCTAATCCAACCTTGCAATCCTTAGATAAATTCTAGGATTTAAAATCACATCTAAAAAATTATGTGATATTTTAAAAACATGTTACTGAGTTTGATTTTCTAAAATTTGTTAAGAATTTTTATGTATATGTTTGTGAGAGTATTGGCTTATAGTTTTATTGTAATGACTTTGACTAGTTTTAGTATCAGGGTAATGCTGGCACACAGATGGAGTTGTAAAGTATTCTCTCATTTTAATTATTCTGGAAGTGTTTGTGTAGAACTGTTATTATTTCGCCTTTCAAGGTTTGATAAAATTTACCAGAAAAGCCATCAAGGCCTAGGGTTTTCTTTGTGGAAAGGTTTTTTGCTTGTTTGTTAGTTTATTTGGTTTTTTTTTAATTTTATTGGGGAATTGGGGAAGGGGAACAGTCAAGTTGTTGTCCTTCAATCTTAGTTGTGGAGGGTGAAACTAGCTCAGCTCCAAGTCCAGTTGCCATCAGGCTGCCGATCGGCAGCTCGCAGCCGCTCAGCTCAATCTTAGTTGTGGGTGGGCATAGCCCACCATCCCATGCAGGAGTCGAACCCAAAATCTTGTTGCTAAGAACGCATGCTCTAACCAGTGAGCCATCCAGCTGCCTATTGGCAGCTCAGGGCAGCTCAGCTCAAGGTGCCGTGTTCTATCTTAGTTGTGGGTAGGCGTAGCCCACCATCCCATGTGAGAGTCGAACCGACAACCTTGTTGTTAGGAGCATGTGCTCTCACCAGCTGAGCCATCCTGCCACCTGTTGGCAGCTCAACGGCAGCTCAGCTAGGGCGTAGCTCACTAGCCCATGTGGGAATCGAACCAGCGACCCTGTTGCTCAGAGCTCGCTCTCTTAACCAACCGAGCCACTTGACCGGCCCTGTGGGAAGATTTTTAACTACGAATTATTTAATATCTTTAATAGATATTAGGCACTTTCAAGTTATCTCTTCCTTCTTGAATTAGCTTTGGTAGTTTATGTCTTTTAAATATTTGGTCATTTCATCTAAATTGTTGAAATTATCCCTTATTATTTGTAGAATATTTAGTGGTGTCACCTCTTTGCTGATATTGTTAATTGTGGGGGGGGTTTCCTGATCAGTCTGACTAGAAGTTTTTCAATTTTATTGACCTCAAAGACCTAGCTTTGGTCACATTGATTTTCTCTAATGTGTTTCTGCTTTTATTTCATTGATTTCTGCTGTTATCTTTATTATTTCCTTCTTTCTTCTTATTTTGAGCTTAATTTGCTTTTACTTTATAAAGTTTTAAAATATTTTTATTAAAAATATAGCTAACATACAACATTATATCAGTTTTAGGTATACACCATAGTTGTGCAACATTTATATACCTAAAGAAGTAATCACCATAAGTCTAGAAACCATCTGACACTGCACTATGCTATCACAATATTATTGACTATATTCTCTATACTGTACATTACATTCCCATTACTTATTTGTTTTATACCTGGAAATTTGAACCTCTTATTCTCCTTCACCTTAACCCCTTTTTAATTTTTCAATTACAGTTAACATTAATACAAAATACAAATTAATACAATAATAAAAAATAAATATTATTTTGTATTAGTTTCAGGTGTACAGCATAGTGGATAGACATTTGTATAATTTAAGAAGTCTAGTACTTACCTGGCACTATACATAGCTATTACTATATTTCCTATGCTTTACTTTACATCCCCAAGGCTATTTTGTAAGTACCAATTTGTACTTCTTAATCCCTTTACCTTTTTTACCCTGTCCCCCAACACTCCTCCCATCTATCACCCTGATAAATCTAGTACCCATCTGACACTATACATAGTTATTACAATATTATTGACTTCTTGTGCTATACCCTACATCTCTATGACTACTTCGTAACAACCTATTTGTACATATTAATCCTTTCCCATTTTTCACCCCCCCATGCCCCCTCCCATCAGGCAACCATCAAAATGTTTTCTGTATCTATGAGTGTGCTCCTGTTTTGTTTGTTTATTTTGTTCTTTAGATTCCACATGTAAGTGAAATCACATTGCATCTGCCTTTCTCTGTCTGACATACTCCACTCAGCATAATACTGTCTAGGTCCATCCATGTCGCCATAGATGGCAAGAACCCATTCCTTTCCATGGCTGAGCAATATTCCATTGTATATATGTACCACCTCCTCTTTATCCATTCATCCATCCATGGACACAGGCTGCCTCCACATCTCGGCTATTGTAAATAAGGCTGTAGTGAACAATGAGTGCACACTTCCCGTTGAAGTAGCATTTTGGGTTTCTTCAGATAAATATCCAGAAGTAGGATTACTGGGTCCTTCTTTGTCTCTTGTTATAGCCTTTGTTTTAAAGCCTATTTTGTCTGGTATAAATATTGCTACCCTAGCTTTTTTTTTTCCATTTCCATTTTCATGAAATAACTTTATCAATCCCTTTACTTTCCATCGTGTGTATCTTTCAATCTGAACTGAGTCTCTTCTAGGCATCATATGTAAGGGTTTGTTTTCTTATCAACTCAGCCACCCCATGTTTTTTATTGGAGCATTTAATTCATTTAAATTTAAAGCAATTGTTTATAGATATGTAGTTATTGCCATTTTATTATTCTTATATTTTATCTTTTTGTTCCAAGTTAAAGAAGTCCCTCTAGCATTCCTTGTAATACTGGTTTGGAGGTGATGAATTTCTTTAGCTTTTACTTGTCTGAAGCTCTTTATCTGTCCTTTGATTTTAAACGAGAACCACAACCTTGCTGGGTAAATTTGTTGGTTGTATAAGTTCCGACAATTAAGTTCACAAACTCATCCAAGAAAAAGTGCTACATACCTCATTGCTGAATATCACTATGGTAATCTTTGAAGTACTCCCCTTGGGAAGCTATGCACTGACATCAGTGCCTAGTCAACCCTTCAAAGCAATTCTGGAACTCTTTCTGGAATGGCCATCAGAACTGTCATCGTATTAACCTTGATGCCCTGAATGTCATAAAAATATCTTCCTTTCAATATTTCCTTTATCTTTGGGTAAAGACAGAAGTCACTGGGGGCCAGATTAGGTGAGTAGGGAGGGGGTTCCAATACAGTAATTTGTTTACTGGCTAAAAACTCCCTCACAGACCGTGCTGTGTAAGCTGGCACATTTTTGTGATGCAAGAGCCATGAATTGTTGGCGAAAAGTTCAGGTCTTCTAACTTTTTCATGCAGCCTTTTCAGCACTTCCAAATAGTAAACTTGGTTAACTAGTTGTCCAGTTGGTACAAGCTCATAATGAATAACCCCCATGATATCAAAAAAGGTTAGTAACATCGTTGCAACAAGTTCATGAAAGTAATTGTCAGACCTTGTGTTTTTAATTAATTGACTCCATTGATATTATGAAATGCCCCTCTTTGGTCTGAAATGTACTTTTCATGTATTGATATGGCGGTCACTCTAGCTTTCTTTTGTCTATTGTTAGCATGAGTAACCATTTTCCTTTCAGTGCTTTTAAAGATATTCTTTCTGATGTCTTCTGACTTGCATTGTTTCCAATAAAAAGTCTGCTGCATTTCTGTTTTGTTTTGTTTTTGTTTCTTTGTTTTGTTTTTTAAGCTGAGCCATCTTACCACCTGTTGGCAGCTCAGCAGCAGCTCAGTTCAGGATGGGAATCGAACTGGTGACCATGTTACTCAAAGCTCGCACTCTTTTTTTTTTAAACCCATTTTATAGGTTTTTTTTAAAGATTTTTTTATTGGGGAACTGGGGGGATGGGAACAGTGCTGGGGAATTAGGGGAAGGGGAACAGACAAGTTGCTGTCATTTTGTTCTTCAGTCTAGTTGTGGAGGACGTTGCTTCACTGGCCCAAGTTGGCACCATCATTGCGCTCTTCCTGGGTGAGGCAGATCAGTCGCCGGATTCTGGCCGGCCGCTGACTGCAGCTGCTGGCCGCTCACGCTAGCTGCTGGCTACGTGCGGTAGCCCATGGCAACCCACTGCAGCAGGGGCTGCAGCCTGTGCCGTTGCCAGCGACTCACAGCAGCCCAGCTCCAGGTTGAGCTGTTGTTCAGCATCTTAGCTGTAGAGGGCAGTGTCACTGGTCCTCATATGTGGGATCCGAACCGGGGCCCTCTGGCGTCCCAAGCCAGTTCTTAACCATTGCGCCACTTGACCGGCCCCAGAGCTCGCACTCTTGAGCAAGCTCCTAACCAATTGAGCTGCTCGGCCGGCCTTTGCTGTTTTTCTTATGTTTGTCTCTCTGTATGTATTATATGTCTTTGCCCAACCCCCATATGCTTCTTTTAATATTTGCCTTTATCACTGATTTTAATCAGTTAGATTATGATGTGCCTCGGTGTATTTTTTTCATGCTTGGGATTTATTGCGATTCTTACATTTGTAGGTTCATAATTCTCATCTAATTTGGAATATGTTCACCCACTATTTCTTCCAATATTCGTTCTATCCTCCCTCCTCCTTTTATGTCCTCCTAGTTAAAATTGTACCACTATTCAGCAACAGTATGCTAAATTTTTGTTTTTTCCTCTTTTTGTTTACTTTTCAATAGTTTCTAATGCTAAGTCTTCACATCCAATAATCCTTTCCCTACAGGTTCTTCTTCCTCTATTTACCCCTTAAACACTAATGTCCCCCCAGAGATCTTTCCTGTGTCACTTTTTCTTCTCACTCTGTACACTCATCCATTTTTAGGGCTTCAGTCAACCTTACTATACTTTGAACTTCTTGAAGGCTTGTTTTATATCTGTATTTCTAGGTTTCTAGTACAATGCTTAATGTATGAAAAGTGCTCAATAAATGTTTATTGATGTGTAGAGTTATTTTCCATGAATATAAAATTGGTAAGAGATGTGGCAGGGTTTAAATACAGATTTTTATAAATTCAGATCCTTGTTTCATCCACCACATGATCCTATCTTTTGGTTAAGTACTCCAATTCCTTGAATCTTTCTTCCTAAAGGATCCTATATTTGGACTTATTTAATCATTTTAGTCTCTCTCTCTCTCTCTCTCTCTCTCTCTCTCTCTCTCTCTCTCTCTCTCTCTCTCTCAAGTTCACATGTATTTAAAGTATAACTATTTAAGTCTAGAAATTTATAGAAGATATGGAAGTTTGTATTTTCCAATGAGAGCAGCAACAATATCTCATATTCTACATGCTGTTCTGCAATGTCACTCTCTCTTAGAGGTAGAGTTCATTTCTCCATTTCTCTGACTCTGCATGGGACCTGTGACTAATCTCACCAATAAAATACAATAAAGGTGATGCTGTGACCATTCGTGAAATATCTGTTAACTGTTTTGGCAGCTCCCACTTCCTACCTCTTGAAAGCCAGCCAATATGTAACTTCCCAGAGACCACCAATGCTATGAGAAGCTCAAGTCATGTGGAGAGGCCCTGGAAGATGAGATGTCAGAGAGAGAGAGAGAGAGAGAGAGAGAGAGAGAGAGAGAGAGAGGCCCCAAAGTGTCAGATCTTGTGGTAGCAGACATGTACATGAAGAAATTACATTGAAAGCAGAGTGTCCAGCCCTAGCTCTTCAGCAGAATCCATATGACTTAGAGACAAACCACCAGCCAAGTCCTTCCCAAATTCCTGATCCATGAAATTGTGAATAAAATAAAACTGTTGCTTTAGGCCACTAAATTTTGGGTGATTTTTTTTACACGGCAGTAGATAACCAAAGTGGAGGTGAGGGGAATATGACTAACGTGTCTATCCTCATGGAAAGCTTAAAGTACAAAACTTTTTTCCTAAGCCCCAAAATACCAAGAGGAGGAAGTCAACCTAGAGGATGGAAAGAAAGATAAGGTCAAATAAGAGGCTTTCTTAATACCTTTAGCAGGAAATAAATATGTAGAGCTTGGTACCCCTTGAAGTGGATACAAAATATAAATGACTTCTAGACAGGCAGGAAAACAAGGATTGATTTTCAATAGTACAGATGGCAAGGAACAAGGAACAATAGCAGCTAATTTGGAAGGCTTAAGGAGTATTCCCCAAAGTCATAACAGGCTGGAATAATAGGTTAAATATAAAAGTTAGAAATTAGCAAGTATTAATTAAAAGTGATGCATTTGAGTGCAACCTGCATATGTATAAAAATAAATAATTAGCACAGCCTGTGAGATAATAATTTAGGTTCCTTCCAGTAACTGCTCAGAGAGGTAATAACTTCTTGAACCACATTATTAGAAGTGGAAATTTCCAAATGAAGGAGTCTGATCATCCTTTTTCACTCAGAAAATGTCTGAAAGATTGTCTTCAGTTCTGTGAGAAATTGAGAAAATGAGAAGACTCAAAGCCATATCACCTGCAGGAACTGTTGTCCTTTTAGATCTTATCAAAGTGGAGCATCTCTGAATGTATATTTAGATTCATTCTTGAAATTCTGAAGGTATCATACAATTCCTCAAAACCATGTCCCTGCCTGGATCCACTGTAGTGGTGTTCTTTAAATCCAGCTGCATAATACTCTAACAAGATCTAAAAAGGCAGAGTCTAGAGGGAGAATTGCTTCTGGGCTTTCTCATAGTGAGATTCAATTAAAGCAGGCTTTCTCGTAAAACTTCTAAGGTAGGCTGGGGTGGGTCTTTTTGGATGGTCCTGCTATCTCACAAACAGAAAGAATTTTTAATTTCCCACTGAGAAAGAGCCAGCAGGCTTGGGGTCAAGGTCATTTGAACATGACTTCACCAGAGTTTTGCCCCTGTATGTTTTGCTTTGTGATGTACGACTCATCTTAATTATATTTTGAGCTAGATTAACTATAATTCCTGCACTTATTAGGTGATCAGCATTTAAAACCCTTGGAAAATAGGATGAGCTAGCTGTTCATTCTGACAATACAATTAACTATCCTACAGAGTAAATATTTTATCTTAAGGAAGAGTAATTTTTTTATTAACAATACATTTTATTTCCCAAATCCCTGCAGCAGTGGGTCACATTTTTGGTGAGAAAGCCAAAGATAAAGTGTAAAATCAGAAAACTCAGAGTTTCTGGAGTTAGATTAGTATGGCTTCTCCAGAGTTGGCTTCTCCCTTGAAGCCCACTTCCAAGACCCTTTTCCCTTGGGCACATATGTACCTCAGGATTCTCTACAGGAGTAACTACTTGGAAACATTTACGGAAACACTGATCTCCCTTTCCCTCATTTCCTCTTATAGAAACAGGGCATAAAATCAACTTTTCTAAGGTTCTTTGGCGACAATTCCTTAGAACAATCTATGTGAAGAGAGGACTGTTTGGGAGGGATCAGGAAATGCTTCCTGATATTTGAGAGGTGACATTTGTAAAGAGCATTGACTCAAGGCTTCTGTGAGAATTGTGGCACATGGTTTGGGTTCAAGTAAATCTGCTACAAGTTTTTCAACTTTCGCTGTCTGACTTATTTTGCTTAGCATGATACTATCAACATCCATCCATGTTGTCGCAAATGGTAACATTTTGTTCTTTTATGGCAGAGTAATATTCCACTTTATATATGTACATGTTCTTTATCTAATTATCTATCAAAGGACATATCTTGGCCTCAATAAATAATATTGCAGTTAACACAGGGCTACATATATCTTTATGAACAAATATTTTCAGTTTTTTGGGGTAGATGCCCAGAAGAGGGATTCCTGGTTCATAGGGTAATTCTATTCTTAAGTTTTTGAGGAGCCTCCATATTATTTTCCATAGTGGCTGCACCAATTTCCATCCCCACCAGCAGTGTATGAGAGTTCCTTTTTTAATGTTTTTTATTGGGGAACAGTGTGTTTTTCCAGGACCCATCAGCTGCAAGTCAAGTCGTTGTCTTCAATCTAGTTGTGGAGGGCACAGCTCCTTGGCCCATGTGGGAATCAAACTGGCAACCCTGGCACCACAAGCAAGTGCTCTAACCACCTGAGCCAACGGGCCACCCTTGAGGGCTCCTTTTTGTCCACAACCTCTCCAACACTTGTTATTACTTGTCTGGTTGATAATAAGCATTCTAACAGATGCGAGGTGGTATCTCATTGTGGTTTTGATTTGCATTTCCCTAATAACTAGTGAAGTTGAGCATATTTTAATATATCTGTTGGCTGATTGTATGTCTTCTTGGGAGAAGTGTCTGTTTAGGTCTTCTGCCCACTTTTTTAATGGGATTGTTTGGTTTTTTTTTTGTTGTTGTTGAGTTGTACGTGTTCTTTATATATTTCACTCATATGTGAGATATAAAAATGAAAGCAACAAACGAACAAGACAAACAAACAAGCAAAAACTCATAGATACAGACAACATTTTAATGGTTACTAGAGGGTAAGGGGGGTGTAGAAGAGGGTAAAGGGGATCAAATATATGGTGACAGAAGGAGTTTTGACTTTGGGTGGAGAATACACAATGCAATATGTAGATGATGTATTATAGAAATGTACACTTGAAACCTACATAATTTTATTAACCAATATCATCCCAATAAATTTAATTTAAAAAATCACTTAGAAGGTTATTTTGGTAAACCAGATGAGAGATCAGCAGTAGAGATGGAGAGAAGCAGACATATTCAGCCAATGTTAAAGAAGTACAAACAAGGAATTGCTGATTGATTGAATGTTTGGGGGACAGTGAGTGGGGAAAAAAAAGATAATTTCCAGGAGCTTAATCTGAGTGATAGGGCATATGTTGGCAGATAAGGTATTAAAGGTAAAGTATGTTTTGTGTGGGAAGATAATTTTTTTCTGGAATGGTGGAAGAGATTTTGAGTTGGAGTTAACTGTGGCATATCAAGGTAGAGATGTTTAATAGGCAGCTGGATGTGTGGGTCTAAAGTTCAAAAGAGAAAAGATGTAGATTGAGAGGTCATGCCATAGCAGTTGTAGCCATGGATGTTGACCATGGGTAAGGTGTTGAAATTAGACTTTGATAAAAGGACCAAGGACTTAACTCTGGGGAAGATTAACTCTAAAAGGATGAACCAAAGAGGAGCCAGGAAGGAGACTGAGCAGAAACAGATATCAGTGGCTTTAAGTATAGAGAATTAAGAACCATTGAGGCAAAGAACAAAGAGGACACCTTGCGGAATGAATCAGCCTTCTCAACAAGCAGAATTGGTGGGAGGGGAGCTAAGGAAGACACTGTAAGCTTAGACTTTAGCACAAGGAAAGGCACAGAAGGTGAATTGGGGAAGGTGCCACAGCAAGAATTATAGTAAACTAAATTAAGCATTTTTTCTGAAAGAAGTTTGCCATCCTTACCCACACTGACAAGGAACCTGTGCTACTTCTCCCCTTCTGGAATCCAAGTAAGCATCACTTTTTCCCCCTTGGCCTCTGGCAATCAGGGAGCAGCATCCATCTTTTGCTGCTTTCCCCAAATCCTTCCTTGGACAGTCACTGTTGCTGGTTTCTGAGAAGGATAGAAGCTGAGGGTGGGCCTGCAGTATTCAAAGCCTACCACAGTCTGGCCCAAACATATCCCATCTTATCTTTCCTTTCATATGTCTAATCCCAGCTCCATTGAAATACAATTATCCACTGACTCCCATCTAACCCATCTGGTTTCTTACCTCTGTACTTATATCATGCTATTCTGTTTCCTTGGAAGTTCACTACTGCCACGCATTTACCATTTCTTCAAATTCTACTTATCCTTCATAAGTCAAGCTCATACACAATGAAGTCATCCCAGATCCCTTGAAGAGATATGAGTCTTCTCTCTAGACTACCACAGCATTTTGCCTTCTTATGGCATGAATCCTAATTTCCTATGTATTTGGAGTTAGTCAGGTCTGTTTCCAATTTCTCTCTCTAGACTATGGTGAATTCCTTGGGAACCTTGACCACATCCTGCCCCTCAGGGTGTCTTATCCATTAGTGCCAAGCACAGTGCTTGGACCATACAAAATGTTCAATAAACATTTATAGAATGAATGAGTGACTGAATGAAAGGATGGAAGAGTAAATGATATGTGGAAGAGCTCAGTGCTAATCTCAGAGAGTACTTTCCCATCCCTGGCTCACAGATCCCAAGTGATGTCTTATTACAAGTAGTGGATCTTTCTTACTCCAATAAGAAAAATGTTTTGCTATATATCATGGCAAATCTCTCAGTAGTCAGGTGCACAGTAACTTATTTTCACTTTTCCACATACAACTATGAGCAAATTTCATGATATAGGGGAAAGAGCTTGGCCTGGGTTCAAATCCAGATATTGTCTGTTTCCCACTCTCTGTGAACCTAGGACAGATCACTTGCTCTCTCTGTGCTTTGTAAACAGGAGTGTCTATCCCTGCCGTACCTCCATCCCAGTGCCACTGTGAGGTCTCAGAAAAATATGGAGTATACAGGCTTTTACAAAAATAGACTCTGGACTCAGGTGAGGCATTGTCATTAACAAGGCAATTAATCTGGTTTGGAATGAGATCCGGATCCTGGCCTTGTTGCACCAGGATGCTTTTTTAATCACTGTGCTGGCTGTGGCAGAGTTCTAGGACATGACTTTGAGTTATGTAGATTACACTTGTTAACGACAGCATAATCTAAAGGAAGATAAGCCCAGATATGGAGGACAGTCTAAATTAGTAGCTAGAGTAGGCTAGTAACAAGCAGAAAACAAACTCTGCTAGGAGTTAGTAATGAGATCATAAAGGCAATAGTACAGGGAAATGGAAGAGAAAAATTGAGCAAAAGTGTGGATTTTCAAGCAGTTTGGTGAAGGTGTGTGTGTGTATATGTGTGTGCATGTGTGTGTGTGTGTGTGTGTTTGTGTGTGTCTAAGGGGGGTTTGGGATCATTAATAGCAATAACACTTGTCACTTGCATATTAGCCCTTGACAATTTGCAAAGCATTCTCACAGCCATCATCTCTGAGGCCAGAAAACAATATTTCCACTTCAAAAGATAACTGCAACGACAGCAGCATCTTAGTTTTAACATTTCCTTTCTTCTCCTCGCCTCACCTTATCTCTCAGCCAATATCTTCGACCAACCTTAAGGCTTTGTGGAAGGTTTTAGAAGCTGAGTCTCAGAGAGTGAAGCAACTTGCAAGGGACAGAGCTGGAACTTGAACTTTAGTCTGATGTCATATTTTGCTTTAATATTTACCTTTTTTCTTATACATAAAACAATGTTTATTGTAAAAGATTTGAGGAGGGCTGGCCGAGTGGCGCGATGGTTAAGAACTGGCTTGGGATGCCAGAGGGCCCCGGTTCGGATCCCACATATGAGGGCCAGTGACACTGCCCTCTACAGCTAAGATGCTGAACAACAGCTCAACCTTGAGCTGGGCTGCTGTGAGTCACCTGCGTCGGTGACGGTGTAGGCTGCAGCCCCTGTGGCAGTGGGTTGCCTTGGGCTACCGTGCGTGGCCAGCAGCCAGTGTGCGCGGCCAGCAGCCACAGTGAGCCACCATACAGAAACCGGTGACTGATCTGCCTCACCCGGGAAGAGCGCAATGGTGGTGCCAACTTGGGCCAGTGAAGCAACGTCCTCCACAACTAGATTGAAGAACAAAACGACAGCAACTTGTCTGTTCCCCTTCCCCCAATTCCCCAGCACTGTTCCCATCCCCCCAATTCCCCAATAAAAATCTTAAAAAAAAAAAAAGATTTGAGGAGAGGAGATACCCAGGCAAGTAGGAAGAAAAAAAAACATGATTCACTCAAAATCCAACCTCTCAGAGATAATTATCTACATTGGATCCATATTTCCTTCAAGCTTTTTCCTATGCAATTTGACACACTTGAAATTCCACTAAATATAAAATTGTGTATTACAGTATACTTTTTTGCATCATGGTCTGGGTAATTCCCTTCTTTCTATTAACTCCCATGCATACCCACTTCCAAACCCCTGTATCCTTCAAAACCCCCATTTGTCAAATGGGAGTGTAACAATGCCCCATTTAGTCTCAGTGCTGAAGTGAGGATTCTAAAGTTAAGGGTATTATAAAATATCAGCATGTAGTATGTGGAGAAGATCTCAAGTGCAGGGATTGGGGCTAAACCAGTAATAGGCTACTCTGGCTCCTTCTCTAGTAAGCTCCTCATCCACTCACTGGAGATAAACCTTTTCAAAAGCCTCCCTGCTAAGCACTACTTTGGCTGTGCTTTCCCCCTCCTATCCTGTCTCCTGAAGTCCTCCCTCTCCTGTCTCCAATCCACCTTCAGGTGACCCTAAAGCAATAACCTGAAAGGGTAAATGGTATTTGATGATATTAAATATAACTTGAGAACATGAACAGGTCATCTTGTACTTTTCCAAGCTCACAGTTAAAAAAGAAAGAAAGAAAGAAAAGAAATCAGAAAAAAAAAACCCAAAATCCCTTATTCTCTCATATTTGCCTTTTTTCCCTGTTTTGGGTTAACTATTGGTCTTCAGATGTTTGACTATTCTTAATGTTTCTATAGATGACAGAAACTGGAAAGAAGAGGTCCAGGGGTAAAAATCCAAATCTATACAGAATAAATTCTATAGAAATACGCATATTCATCTATTATTAGCTTATACTTTCAGTGGCAGCACAGTTCTTCATTGAGGGAGGTGGAATTGTGTGATGGCCACTGTTGGCTTAGTCCCTTGGGAACTTAGATCACTGAGAATCTTAGATTAATGCTTCATTTTTTGTGAGATTTTGGCATTGGAATGGATAAGATTCAGACAATTAGGTTGCCCAAGGAGAGAAGGGAACAGAGTACCTTTCTTCCACTAGTACTCACGCCCTTGTTCTATTTAAAATTGTTGTATAGTCACTTATATTTACTTTCCTCATCAAATATTAATCCCTTAGCACACAGCAGCATTTCTCAATGTGTAGTCCATGAACTATCTATTTTCAGGAGCACTTTAGTTGAGGCCTAGGGATCTGCATTGGAAAAACATCCTAGGTGATGCAGATGCACAGTAAAATTTGATCCACAATGCTCCAGTCCCTAAAATGCTCTGTGAGATAAAAATGGATGTCATGGTTAAGGAAGTTTTGGACACAGTGTCCCCATCTTGGGGGAGTCATAACGCACATTAGCATATAAAAGGCTCTGAGAAGTCCTTCTATAAGGAAGCAATCTTATGTTCACTTACATAAGATTAAATAAATTATGACACAGATACAATCAACTCTTGTTCTATATTTGTTTTAAATGAGGTAGCCCTCAAAGTACTGAGAGGCAGCATGGTGAATACGTTAAGAGCACAGGCTCTGGAACTAGAGAAGCCTGAGCTGAAATCCATCCTATGTCATTTAATTACTATGTGATCTTGAGAAAGTTCTCTGAAGCTGTTTTCTTTTCTCTACAATAGGGATAGTAATAATAGTACCCATATATATCATGGAGTTATTGTGAATTTAACGTGAATTAAAATATGAAATGCTTTTTAGAATTTACTTGGCACATAGAAAATGCTCAATAATTATTAGCTATTATGATCACTGACATGGGAAAATGCCCATGACATATTGTTAAATATAAAGCAAGGCCAGGAACAATATGTATAACATGCTTTCATTTATGTTAATAAGCTGTAAATAATTTTATAGGAAAACAAGTGCGAAAAAATAGCTAATATTCTGTTAACAGTGATTACCTTTGGGATTAGAGGTTGGGGGAGAGTCAGAATGCCACTTTTTACTTTATGTACTTTGGTAAGGGTTTCTGTCTTTGCTTTTTTTTTTTTTAACTGAACTTTTTTTTTAAGATTTTTATTGGGGAATTGGGGGAAGGGGAACAGACAAGTTGCTGTCCTAGTTTTTCAGTCTAGTTGTGGAGGACGTTGCTTCACTGGCCCAAGTTGACACCATCATTGCGCTCTTCCCGGGCGAGGCAGATCAGTCGCCGGCTTCTGGATGGCTGCTCACGGTGGCTGCTGGCCACTCACACTGGCTGCTGCTGGCTACATACGGTAGCCCATGGCAACCCACTGCAGCAGGAGCTGCAGCCTACGCCGTCGCCAGTGACTCACAGCAGCCCAGCTCCAGGTTGAGCTGTTGTTCAGCATCTTAGCTGTGGAGGGCAGTGTCACTGGCCCTCATATGTGGGATCTGAACCGGGGCCCTCTGGCATCCCAAGCCAGCTCTTAAACACCATGCCACTCAGCCTGCCCTGTTTTTGTTTTTAATTTAAGAAAACACACATCATCTGGGAGATAAAAACAACCTTGTCCAGAGCCAAACCCTTGTATGTCCTGAACAATGAGGAGCATGATTTTCTCATGTTTCTAGAGAGTCACACTCGCACATTTAGGGTGGTCTTCCTTTTCTGTTTTGTTTGTTTGCTTGTTTTTGCCAGCCTCGCCATTCTTCTGACTCATTGAGCTGTCTGCTTGCCGACCCCCTCTGCCTTCTGCACCCTGATGGCTGCTTTGTATGTCAACCTGTCTTCATTCATGTGAATTTTGGATTCTTAGTGCTAGACATCGCATTTTGCAGAGGTCAGCCAATGTTCCAGGCTACTGACATTGTTTCATATCCTGCTTCTCACATTCAATCTGTCAGCTGGACCCTCTAGCTTCCCAGCATCCTCACTTTTAAATAGAATGCCATCCACATCTTCATGTGAGTTATGGATAAGAATGGTGACTTGACTGGGACTGATGTAGAGACCTGTTAATCTGCCACTAAAGACCCTGAACCACATATCAGCAGTCTCCTGCAAACTCTGGAGTCTCACCTACAGCCTGTATTTCTTCACTTGGTCTACAAAGAGCTCATGAGAGCCCAAGTCAAAAGCCTTGTTAAAATCCAGATGCATCCTGTCTACAACATTCTCCTGATCCACAAGCCTTGTAACCTTATCAGAAAAGTAAATTAAATTAGTTCTGCCATGACTTGTTTTCCTAAAGGCCCTACTTAGTGTTATTACTAACAGAGATTTGATTTGAGCCCAATTGTGGTTTCAATTTAGATATATTTACTGTATTTCCCTACCTGCTCAGTGTCCTCCCTGTCCCCCCAAGGCCTGCCTGGTGACTGGAGTTAACTGGATATATAAATTCATGCAAAAGCACTAATGGAAAACAAGGGCTTATATGTACACTTTGCAATGTCACAGTAAGAATTACCCCAAAAGTAGTAATGCTGACATGTGCATGTGAATTTTGGATTCCTAGTATTTGACATTGCATTGTGATAGATGGTGGGTATACTTTGGTGGAGGAGGATTTTGATGCTCTTCATATTGCAACAAGAAGATTCTAATTCTATCTGTGACCTGAGCTTATAAATGAAGGACTACATTAATTTCTTATGACTGCTGTAACAAATTACCACAAGCTGTATGTAATGTATTATCTCACAGTCTAGAAGGCAAGAAGGCTGATATCACTTTCACTGAGCCAAGATGAAAGTGTTGGCAGGGCCTCACTCTCTCGAGAGCTGCTCAGAGAGAATACGTTCTGTGTCTCTTCAAGCTTATGGTGGCTGTTGGCATTCCTTGGCTTGTGGCCACATCACTCCAGTACCTGCATCCCTGGTCATATTGCCTTCTCCTCTTCTGTCTATAATCTCCCTCTATGTCACTCTTATAAGGACACTTGTGATTGTATTCAAGACCCAGCAGATAATACAAAATAATCTCTCCATAAAACAAAATAATCCCCATAAGTTAAGATCCTTAGCTTAATCACACTTGCAAATCTCGGTTTAAGGTAATATACACATGTTCTGGGGAATAGAATGTGAATATTGGAGTGGGGGGGCATTATTCAGCCTACCTCAAAGACTAAAACTAAATCACTAATGCTTTCCCTTATCATACTTTTCTCAGTCCCTCAGTTTATCTAAGTGTGAAGCAGACAACTGGAATAGAGAAAAGCAAAGTCCTGGAGAAGATGTCACTAGCTTTCTTTCCCTCTTTTGGCCCATGGTGTTATGTCCAGTTGTGGATATGTTCATGTAGTTGCCCAGGTTCTGACCATACACACCCTACTGGGAAATAGTGCAGTATAATCCACTCCTAAAATTCATCTTTGCCAGTTTTCACTCATCTGGGTAGCTTTCGACCTCCATAGTATAATCGCTGACACAGGTTGAAACTTTAACAGGGGAAAAGATTGATTGGCTCACCAATAACATTTGTCTCTTGGGCTGGCAGTGAGTGCAGAGGAGCCATTTATGCAATCTAATTATTACGTCAATTGGGGGATGGAGTAATGTTTCCCAGATGCCATTTGGCACCTGGAAAGCTGCAAATCAGCACTACAATATAGGAAACATTAATATAGACCACTGATTGGACTCATTGATTCCTCCCCCTCCCCCTCTCCTCTTTGGTTGCTTATTTTGGATTGGAGTAAAATGAAAAAGCTTTGCTTTGCCTCTTCTAGCTACCATGTTCAGATGGGGGACTGGATTGATTAGACGTCTTTTACAATTAGATGTACTTAAGGAATGATGTGCATTTCTGAATTGCTGTCTCTTTTCCTGACCTGTGTCATTCAAAATAATTGTGGCCAGTGGGGGTGAGATCCAGGCTCTAAAGGAGCCTGAAATAGGCAGAAGGCATGAGTAATGGGCAAAGATGCTATTACTCTCTCTGCATCCTGGGCCTGTGGAATATGCACTCAGAGCTTTTCACCAAACCTTTCTCGCCCATTGTTGTAAGAGCTCCTTGGTGTTAAAACACTGTAAGCCCCAAAGATGGCTTTATCTTTTAATGATTATTTTTACCAGTAACTACGGCTTTGGATTAACCTCAACAAAATGCAGGGCCTTACAGCCTGAGGAAAGAAGATGTTAGGATATTGGGAGGTTTAGTATAACCCATTTCATCCTCATTCCCTTTTCCCAAATAATTATCCCTCTTGTAAACAGATCCCTGAATTTTTTTTAATCAATTGACAAAGCCTTTCATTCCACTATTGGAGGGAAAAAGAATCAGCTTAAAAATTTTAGCTTAAAAGGTAGCTAAGCCTAGGAAGAAAAAACCATAAATACTTAAATTTATAATAAGGAGTATATGGTTGCTACTTCACACTCCTAGATGGTCTCTCAGATTTAAAAAAAAAGGCTTCACAGCCCCTTGCTGAAGCTCCTTATTTTAAGGAGGAGGGAATTGAGAATTGACTTGCCCAAGGTCTTATGGCAATTTTGTAGCAGAGTGTTTTCTGAAAGAAAGATTGAGTAGGGGAGCACCTTAAGGTTACCAAAGACAGACATTTGTAATTGGTTTTACCAAAGGCCAGTTTTGTAGCATTTTAAAGCCCACTATAATATCAGGTCAATCACAAAAAGATTTAAAGTAGTCTATTATCAATGCTCAAAACACACTCTTCCCTTGGCCCTGTCCTGGTGGTATTCACCAAGGCTCATGCACCTTATTCTTCCTTGTCCCCTTAGCACCTAGCAGAGTGCTTGCCACATAAAATGCACTCAGTAAGTGTTTGATGAATGACTGAATGTCTCCAGAAATAGTGAAGGGTTTGTACTGGACCCTCTATACTCTTTCACTTTGCGTCCTGTGTACACATTGCTTAAATAGCTGCCTAGGTTTGGGGCTTTTCCCTTGAGTGGCACTAATAATAGTGTCATTGGTCAGGAGCAAAGTGAAAGCTACCCAGTCTACTCAGAGTTGAAACCACAATCTTAGCTGTCCTTGAAACACACAAGGAACTTGTTAAACTTCAGTCTGAGATGTAAGAAGCAAAGATCATTGGACCCATGTGTCCTTGGAGTCCAGAGCCACCAAGTCTATCTCTAGGTGTTGTGGGCATCTTAAGGCAGGAACTAGACTTCCAGGTGAAAGTCAGCACACCTTCCCCAACCAACTTCTCTTACTGTCTTGGAAGATTCTCTTCCCTAGTTGTGGTTTGGACTACAGGGCAAGAACAGAGAGGGCACCACAGTGTATTGGAAAAGCCATTTAGATACCGATGGCTTGTGAGAAGGAAACAGTAAGAGATTCATTTGTCAGGATCTGCCCTTAGCTTTGATCCTACAGTGCCCACTCCCACCAGTTCTACTTGCTGTTTTCTCCCTTTGCTGTTTCACCTGCACTCACCTGCAGAAACTGGGAATGGGCATGGCTCCTGGCCCCTAGCATGCCTGCTTCTTATCGGGCTGCCTCAATTAAGTCCCCCTGCTCATGCGCTCTGTGATTCATGGCAAAAGTTTTCAGTCAGGGATGACAATGGGGAGACAAGGAAGCCCTTGAGTCAGGGATACCCATCAGCCTCAGAGGAAAACAGGATCCAGCAGCCAAGCCCACTCCTGTTGGCTTTGGGCTCAGCATTGGCTGAGAGTCCAGAGAGCCTTCAGTTGGCCTGAACCAATGAAAAGGAGCCAAGGATGCAGTCTTTCTGGATATTAAAGTGATACTTCCACCTATGATTGGACCCAGGGTACTTCACCTCAGGGTTCTCCCATTGGCTTGAAACAGCATGCTGGCAACCAAGGCACCCTGTGGTGAGCAGGCACCTACGTAGGCATGCAGTCAGACAGCCTGCTGCTGGGCATGCAGGGGAGAGGCAGATAGAGGAGGAAGTATCAAGATCCTCCTTCTGCTTAACTGGTGACATCTTGGGGGCCCACATACTTCTCCTTTCTGTGCTTTTCCCCTCGGGTTGAGCCTGCTCACTCTCCTGGTCCCATTCCCCAAAGGACTTCGATTCCCAGGTATGGTGGTGACTGACAGCACAAGGGTAAGAAGTAGCCTTTTCTCAGGATTATTTGCATTGTTGTAGGAGAGTCCTAAAATCTGAAAGGCTGTGAAGGTCCAAAGAAATAACAGATTCATAGAATTTTTGTGCCAGAAGGGAACTTTGGAATAGTTCCCATTTTACAGATGGGAAAGAAAGCTGAGGTGAACTCAGAGAGGTAATGGAATTTGGTCAAAATCATACAGCTAGTTAATGGCAAGTCTCCTGACCATAGGCAAGGGCACTTTCTGATACATCACAAATGAATCTAGAACTGTGGTATTTCATGTAAGGGTACCTTTCTATTGTTCTTCACACCACAGGTTTTCTTTTCCTGAGAAACTCCTAATCCATCTGTGGAGTTCTTCAGACCAAAGATGAGGCTTAATTAACTTTCTCAATGAATTTTCAGCTATGTCTTCCGTGGATGGAGAAAGATACTTGTGCCACAGGCATTTTTTCATTTCTCTTTTCTCGTGATTACCAACACACAGTAGTGACTTGACTGTTATCAGGACTCTGGAGTCATGCACTGAGCCATCTAGACAGGAAGTGGTCCAACTGGGGACTCTAGCCACTAGCACCATGACTATTGAGCCATCATTGTTCGAGATGAGGCATGAAAACAAATCAATTACTAAATTGAGAAAGGTCTGAGCCTAAGCTACTGCCACATTAATATGAGTGCTTCATTTTTCACGCATTTATCCTCCAAAACCCCTTTAGGTTAGAAACCTGGGTTTATTTGTTCATATGTAATATGAGCCCCTGGAGAGTCCTAAAATCCTGGCTATGGGCATTTCTATATTACCAACAACAAAGCGTAAAAGGATTTTGATTCCTCAGTTCAGCTTCCCCCCATTGTTTCTCTTTCCTTGATGCTTTTGCATTCCTCATTCTCCTTTTTCTGCCCTTTAAAGGCCAGCATAAGCCCTGCCTTCTCTGGGAGTCTTCCCTCGCTAGTGTTGTCCACATCAATTTCTTATTCATTTGGATTCTTACTGTCCTTCCAGCCTGTCTCAATAAATGACATTTAATTATATTTTGGGTCTTTTAAAATGTTTTCATTATTGGTTTCCTGTGTATCAGTCTCATCTTCTCAACCAGATTGTAAGTTCCATAGGGCAAGGTACACATTTTAAACTTTTATGTGTGCCCCACAATGTCTGGTGGACTTTCAAATTAAACTAGAATCATAGCTTTTGTAATGATGTAGAAGTGCTCACAAAATACCTATGTGTATAACTCAAAATATAAAACTCTATAATTACAATTTTATGAAGAGATGGAAAATAAAAGCAAGCAAGCAAAAAGGAAATACATTCAAATGTGCAAGAGGTGGGATGATAGGTGTGTGTAAACTTTCATATATTTACTTGATTTTCCAAATTTTCAACAAGAAGCATGCATTGCTATTATGAGAAAAAAATGAGCATTTTTTTAAATGAAAATCATAGGTTAATGGGTGCTGGAAAATAGAGCAGGGAGAGATCTTAGAGATGATGTAAGTCTTGTCCCTTTGTTTTAATGTGGAAAAACCTGGGGCATTTCTATCGGAAATAGCAAGCTAGTAATTCAGTCCCTACTTTTTGGGAGCAAATGGCCCAGTGTCCTGGAGCTCTGAGGCTGAGGCTTCTAGCCTCCCCTCGAATCCATCTTCGCATCTGGGTTTCCCTCTAGGCATTGGGGTTTTCTCCTGCTGAATTTACTCATGATTCTTTGGTGTCTCCTGGGTAAGAGACCTTGAAGGTTTGGCTTCGACTTATGCTCTAGTTCCATGATAGCCTCTTCTGGAACTTGCTGCTTTGCTTCTGGAGCAACCTAGAGCAAGATATAATATTCCTGTCCCAGGAGACTGGAAGTAAAAGCCCCTAGCTCTACCCTTAACTAGTAATATAAACTCACTGTACTCGGAGTACTTGCTAGGGAAGGGTGATTTTAAACTCACCACCACTCAATACCTTTGCAAAGCCTTGCAGAAAGCACTACTATTTGCAGAAGATCGCCTTACGATACATGCAGCTCATCCATTTCTTTCACATTGGACCCAAAAAAATAGCCCCAGGCACTTGCCATGTTCATCTTTCCCTTCTAATTAGGCCTGCTTCACCTACAGTCCCATAGTCAGGGAAAATTTGGCTGTTTTATGCACAGAAGTGGCCACTGATTGGCCCAATGGGTGGCCACCTAATGCAAGGCAGGCTATCCATGATATGGTAGCAGACTTATGTAGTGGATTTTTCTAATAGTATTCCTCTTCCTAGCAGTAGACTCTACTGTGCCCACAATTGGATACTCTTGGTTAAAGCTATGAATATGCTTGTTAAATGCATATTTGTCACTTATTTGAAAGAAAAAACATATGTAATGTATTGCATCCATCCATGCTTCCATCTATACACCAACCAATCACTGGGTTCTTAATACATATCTTGAATCCATATTTGTACTTACCAAACCACAAAGCTCTGAAAATCCAAAACTTTCTCACAAGTTTGATGCTAAAATTCATTTTAAATTGCATTAAAATATTGACAGTCTTTAATTGTCCCACTTACTATGAATATTCATGTATTTCATGACAGAAATATTAATGTATTTGATTATGTCACATCCTGCTAGAGATACAAAATAAAGGCAAATATACAGGACCACCTTGATAAAAATCCCAAAATTCTGAATTCTGAAATATGCCTGGCCCCAAGGATTTTGGATAAGGCACTATTGCCCTATAACATCTGGGGGCAGTGTGGAGGTGGTTACCCTACTTGAATTGGCCAGGAGCAGAGGAAGCTGCATAGTGAAGAGAATAAATAATGAAGTCTTTGGGCAGGGAGGGCTTGCTGAGGTTCAAGCAAAGGAAAACCAGTTGGGTCACTCAGTCATTGATCCAAAGGGCATGAACAAGGCTGAAAATAGAAGACAAAATTAAAGACTCAGGGGAAAGATAAAATTGAAATGGAACAAGAATAGTTTGAGAAAGGGAGGAAAGAGAAGGGGCCTAGATAGCAGCAAGGATAGTATCTTTGACTCCAGGCAACTGGCTGACAGTCAAGTAGCTGACAGCTGTTTAGGTACAAATGTGGGTCAGGCTGGCTTTGGAAATGGAGAGTTGTGGCAGATGAATACAGAGAGAAATAAGACACAATCTCAACCTTCTCTTTGACTAAAGGCTAGAATACCATTAACCAGAAGCAAGGTCCTGATAGGATGGATAGCACTTGACATACTAGTCTGAGATGAAGATTTGTCTTTGGCTTCTTTCTACCTTTGTATATTTCAAGTTTTCTCTTGTGTGTGTGAAATATGCCAAACATAAAGAAAAAGTGCATAATTCATAGGTGTATAGCTTAGGGAATGAAACACATGTGTTAAGTATCACCCAGTAAAAAATATAATATTTATCAAAGGGCACTTTGGTTGTTTCCATGTGTTGGCCACCATAAATAAAGCTGCAATGAACATTGGTGTACATATATCTTAATGGATAAAAGATTTCAGATTTGGGGGGGTATATACCCAGGAGAGGGATTTCTGGGTCATATGGTAATTCTATTCTTAATTTTTTGAGGAACCTCTACACTGCCCTTCTATAGCTGCTGCACCAATCTACATTCCCACCAACAGCATATGAGGGTTCCTTTTTCTTTACAGACCCTCCAACACTTGCTATAATAGTGTCCTTCAATAGATGATTGGATAAAAAAGATATGGTATACAAACACAACAGAATATTACTCTGCCATAAGAAAAGATGAGATACTGCCATTTGCAACAACATGGATGGATCTTGAGATTATCATGCTAAGTGAAATAAGTCAGGCAGAAAAAGTCGAGAACCATATGACTTCATTGATATGTGGGATATAAAACTGAAAGCAACAAAAGAAAAGGACAAACAAATAAAGAAACAAAACTTCATAGACACAGACAACAGTTTAGTGGTTACCAGTGGGTAAGGGGGAAGGGAGGATTGTATAAGAGAGTAAAGGGGGTCAAATATATGGCTATGGAAGGAGAACTAACTCTGGGTGGTGAGCACACAATGTGATATATAGATAATGTATTATACAATTGTACACTTGAAACCTATGTAATTTTACTAACCATTTTCACCTCAATAAATTTAATTATATATGTATATGTATGTATGTATGTGTGTATATGTATGTATGTATATGTATGTGTGTGTGTATATATATATATATATATATATATATATATATATTATCAGCACCCCTGATACGCAACTTGTGCCACTTCTCTAATCATAACTCCTTTACCCAGAGATATGGTCAAGATGGCAGAATAGGTAAATGCTGTGCTTGCCTCCTGTCATGACCACATCAAAATTACAAATATACTACTAAACAACCATCATTGAAAATCACCTGACGTGTAGCTGGATGGAAGTCTTGTAAGTAAGGATGCACAGAAGAAGCCACATTTAGACTGGTAGGAGGGGCGGAGACCTGGAACAGGCTGGTCCCACAACATGTGGTGGTTAAAAATTGGGAGGGATATCTCAGCTGCAGAGGTTCCCCACCCTGAGGAACGAGGTATTCCAGCCCCAACACAGGTTCCGCAGCCACGGTGCCTGTGCCGGGAAGAGAAGTCTCCGTAACTTCTGGCTGAGAAAACCAACAGAGATTGTGACTGAGTGAGACAGAGGGCTGCTGGAGTCCCAGGCACTCCTCTTAAAGGGCCCACACACAGACTTATTTGCTGATGAACTGATTCACTCTGAGCTCCAGTGCTAGGGCAGCAGCTCAAAAGGTGCCAGGGAAATACGGAGAGGAAATGAATTATTTAGCTTTAAGGTGAGGACTAGAGGGGCAGCTTTCTCCCAGAGAGAAGTGCTAGCAGGAGCTATTGTACTTTGTTGAGCCCTCCACCCTCCTGGCACACAAGTGTAGGCAGGCACCATATCTGAATCTCCACTAACCTAGCTAAAACTATTTGCTCCCACCCTGGTGATGCCCTGAGACCCTGCCTCACTCAACTTGTGGCTCACCCAAGCTGCTTCCAGTGGCTTTTCCATACAAATGACCTACCTTAGCTCATGCTGCAGACTTTCCTAAAATCTCTCAAAGGTTCTCAAACCCCAAGCAAGCAGCATCTGGGCTGGACATGCCCCATACCTCTTGCTAAGCTGCCCTAAGCCCGACACTAATGGAAGATGACCTTGGTTCGCAGCTTGGCTTCACCCAGGCACCTCCAAGCCCAGCGCAATTAGCAAACATCAGCAGATCACTTTGTAGCTCATACTAAGTGGCCCCCAGAAGGGCACAGGTAGCAGCTGACCTTAGCCTGCAACATATCCCCTCCCAAGAGTCCCCAGAACCAACTTGGTGGCTAGCTTCAGACTACACCAGAGCATCACCTAACCACCTCCATGAAATAAACACCCAAATGGAAAACTGGGCAGGGAACAGAGCTCTGCTAAAACAAATCTTGCTCTGTAGGGTCAGCTTCTGCACAACAGTTCCTTCACTGTAGTCACAGCCAGTCCTCACATCCAATTAGCATGACATTGAATCCCTCCCATTAACATGTAAATAGCAACCAAGACCAGGTCAGGCGAGTATGGAGGGTGTGGCAACACATCCCATCCAAGCTCCAAGAATTTTTGATGGGTGATCAGACTTGTGTGTGGTCTCGCGTTGTCACGATGGAACAGAACTCCTTTACAATTAACAAGCTCTGAACGTTTATGGATGGTGGATTCGTTCAAACTGCCCAATTGCCGACAGTACACATCCGAATTGATTGTTTGGTTCCTTGGTAGGAGCTCAAAAAACATGATTCCTTTAAAATCCCACCACACAGAGAGCATAACCTTCCTCTGATAAATGTCTGCTTTTGATGTGGCTTGACAATTCTAGCTGCATTCTAAAAAAAAAATTGAGTGATTTGGTTGAGTTTTGGAGATTTTACAACAAGTTGAAGATGGAAGACCAAACTGCATTTTTGCCATATTTTACTGTTTTACTTCCATAAAGGGAAGAACGTGTGTCAAGCTTGTGAAAAGTTGCATAAAGTTTATGGTGACCATGCTCTACAAGAATGTCAGTGCCGTTGATGGTTCACGAAATTCTGTGATGGTGATTTTGATGTCAACGACAGTCCTTGGTCAGGGAGGTCCACTGAGGTTGATGACGACAAAATAAAGGCATTGATGGAGTCAAACCCACATTACATGACACGAGAGATTGCAGAAACATTGAACATTTATTATTCAAGCATTCATGACCACATGTAGAAGCTGGAATACGTAAGCTAGCTCGATATTTGGGTTCCACATGAACTCAAAGAAGTTCATTTGACAGCACGTATAAACATCTGAGATATGCTCATTAAACATGAGAAAAACGATCCTTTTTTGAAACGACTGATAACTGGTGATGAGAAGTGGATTGTTTACAACAATGTGGTATGTAAACGGTCTTGGTCCCAACATGATGATTTGCTTCAAACAACATCAAAAGCAGACATTCATCAGAGGAAGGTTATGCTCTCAGTGTGGTGGGATTTTAAAGGAATCATGTTTTTCGAGCTCCTACCAAGGAACCAAACAATCAACTCGGATGTGTACTGTCGGCATTTGGACAGTTTGAACGAATCCACCATCCATAAACATCCAGAGCTTGTTAATTGTAAAGGAGTTCTGTTCCACCGTGACAACGCGAGACCACACACAAGTCTTATCACCCATCAAAAATTCTTGGAGCTTGGATGGGATGTGTTGCCACACCCTCCATACTTGCCTGACCTGGCACCGTCAGACGTTCACTTGTTTCACTCTCTTCAAAACTCCTTGCGTTGGTATAACTATTCAATTCAGATGAGGCTGTAAATCAGCACCTTGCTCAGTTTTTCATAAGAAAAGACAGGTCTTTCTATGAACGAGAACTTATGAAGCTCACTGAAAGATGGCAAAAGGTTATCAAGCAAAATGGGCAATATATCATTGATTGATCTTTGTTCTTTATATAAATAAATGGCCTTTGAAAAACAAAGACAAAATACGTCAAGACTTTTCTGACAACCCAATAAATAACTAACTGCTTTTCTTTTCCTCCTTTTAATATTCTGTCTTTGTCTTTAACCTTTGACATTTTAGTTATGATGTGCCTTGGTGTGGGCCTGTATGGGTTCATCTTATTTCGGACTCTCTGTACTTCCTAGGCTTGCATGTATACTTCTTTTGCCAGGTTAGGGAAGTTTTTCTTCATTATTTCTTCAAATAAGTTCTCAATACCTTGCTTTCTCTCTTCTCCTTTTGGTACTCTTATGATGGGAATGTTTGTACACTTGATATTGTTCCAGAGACACCTTAAACTATCTTTATTTTTATTTTACTTTTTTTCTTTTTGCTGTTCTTATTGCATCTTTTCTCCTACCTTATCTTCTAAATCATTGATTTGATCCTCTGTTTCATGTAATCTACTGTTGATTTCCTCTAATGTATTCTTTATTTCAGTTATTCTATTCTTTATTTCTGACTGGTTCTTTTTTATGTTTTCTATCTCTACTTTTATGTTTCTTAACCTCTTCATTGAAGTTCTCCCTGAGATCATTGAACATCCTTACAAACAGTGTTTTGAACTCTGCATCTGGTAGATTGCTTGTTTCCATTTTGTTTAGCTCTTTTTCTGGAGCTTTGCTCTGTTGTTTCATTTAAGACATGTCTCTTTGTCTCTCCATTTTGGCTGCCTCCCTGTGTTTATTTTATGTATTAGGTTGAGCTGCTATGCCTCCCAGTCTTAGTGGAGTGACTTTATGTAGTAGGTATTCTGTGGGGTCCAGTAGCACAGTCTCCCTGGTCACCTGAGCCAGGTGCTCCAGGTGTGTCCCTTGTGTGGGTTGTAGGTCTTTCTATGAACGAGGAATTATGAATCTCACTGAAAGATGGCAAAAGGTTATCAAACAAAATGGGTAATATATCATTGATTGATCTTTGTTCTTTATATAAATAAATGACCTTTGAAAAACATAGACAAAATAAGTCATGACTTTTCCGACAACCCAATATGTAAAAGTCTGTGTTGCACACCTGAAACTAATATAATATTGTATGTCAACTGTAATTGAAAAATTAAACAAATTTTAAAATGTAACTCCTTTCCTCTCTCCTAAAGATTAAGAACTATTCTGACTTTTACTTAAATCACTTCTGTGCTTTTATTTATACTGGTTCTCCTTAGCATTCCTCACTGAACACTATAGTTTTACCAGCTACTGATTTTTATATAATCATTCAGTCTGTAATCTTTTGTATCTAGCTTCTTTCATTCAACATTTTGTTTGTGAGATTCATCCATGCTGTTGCATGAAGCTTAGTTTGTTCCTTCTTATTGCTGTGTAATATTCCTTTTTGTGAATGTGCCACAACTTATTTATCCATTCTACTGTAAATGGGTTGTGGACCATTTTCTGTTTAAAGCTATTATGACCAAATAAGAGTGCGAGCTCTGAGCAACAGTGTCGCTGGTTCGATTCCCACATGGGCCAGTGAGCTGCACTCAAGCTGAGCTGCCAACAGGCTGCTGGATGGCTCAGCTGGTGAGAGCACATGCTCATAACAACAAGGTTTTCGGTTTGACTCCCGCATGGGATGGTGGCTATGCCCACGTGCAACTAAGTTTGAACATGGCGCCTTGAGCTGAGCAGCGGTGAGCTGCCGACAGGCGGCCGGATGTTGACTGGACTTGCAGCTGAACTAGCTGTGCCCTCCACAACTAATATTGAAGGACAACAACTTGGCAGCTCCCCTTCTCCAATTCCCCAATACTGTTCCCCTTCCCCAATTCCCCAATTAAAAAACAAAGCAAAACAAATGAAAAAATAACTCAGAAAAATTAAGGGACTTGCTCAAAGTGATAAGTTGGGGGACTTATCCAAGGTCAATCTGCAAGTTCATGGCCAAGATAGGAGTAGAACCCAGGCCTCTAACATGTATGTCCCAGCCTTTTCCACTCAACTATGTTAAGAAACACCAGGGCACACAGCTGCACATTAACAAGAGTGGTTTTTTTCCTTTCTCAGAATAAGTGGTGTCTCTGTCTGTGTAACAACGTAATCAGCAGAGAGTATGGCTCATGTCTGTCTGCATCCAGGTTGAGAGATCACATCACCTCTGCTATGTTCCCATATCCTGGCTGTCAAAGCCTGAAGGACAACAAATGGTTTGAGTAATGAGATGAGTTAAGATAGTGTCTCCCACGCTGAATTATGTGCCAGTTCCAGGACTACAGGGTTCTGCCACAATCCATTTACACAAGAAATTAAATTGAAGATTGCAATGTAATATTCATATATTAAATCCTGGCGGACAATCAAAGTAATTAAGGCCAAATGCTCTGAATCATTCTGTGGCATCACGAATATTCTACTGCTCGGTTTTTAGAAGGACTTATTTCTACAACCAATTATCTTGGAAATCATTAAGGCTCCTTTGGAATGTGAATAATTTGAAAGCAACCACAGTACCCAGTACTACTCAACCCCTTTGCCCCCATGAAAGAATAATTCTGCCAGAAAGGGGTGTAGAGTGGGCAGGGAAAGTTTGATTTCAAGAAGCTGGAACAAATCTGTGATCAACCCCTTCATTGTGTGTGTGTGTGTGTGTGTGCGTGTGCGTGTGTGTGTGTGTGTGTGTGTGTTTTAAGGAGTAGTTATATTTCATCTTAAATTGAAGCAGTTAAACTGATTCAGTGTACTAGGCTAGCCCCCAACACAAACTGACCTGCTTGTGCAGCTCTGTGGCTATTACAGATATACATTACTGATTTTTAAAAAATGAGCTTGGGGAACGGAGATGGCTCCGTGTAACCCCATGGTGATAAATAGGGCTGACCTTCATACCTTCGCCTACCCATGGGTGACCTCATCTCTTAAAGCTTCTCCAACGACCCTCATCTCTTAGTCCTTGTTCTTAGTTTTTGTTGCGAACACCTCTGCTACAGCATTCATCATAAAGTCTTCAAGTTATTTGGTGGTTCCCCTCCTAAAACATATGTCCCTCAAGGGCAGGGGCTATGTCTGAATATCTCCAGTGTCTTCATATCTCACTCAGTACATACTTCAGACAAGGTGTTTGGTGTACAGTTGGCAAATGGATGGAAGACTAAATAAGCAAAAGAATGAATGACCAAGAGAACAGATGTATACAAATGTATCTTTGGGAATGACAAGTTTAGTGTCATACATGAATCTTCCCTTTCTTCCAGTAAATGCCTTAAGTCTCTCCAAAAAAACCACTGCTCTCAAAACATCACCAATAAATGAAACCCTGTCACCAAGAATGTGTAACTAAAAGTTTAACAGAAAGTATTAAGCTAACTTGTACTTTTTAGAGTCGTACTTAGAAAACAACGGTTGTCTTACCTGAATTATTATAATTACAAAACTTCTGTGCACCTTGAATATTGCATATAAAAAAGGTCTCTGATTCATCAGTTTTGCCAGTGGGAATAATTAAAAGTGTGCATATACAGTAATATTCTTACCATATTATTTCTCCTTATAAATATTTATCCATAGCTTAAGTTTGTTAATGCTAAGAAGCATCAATATTTCTCGGCTTTAGCTCACATACTGCCCACTGACTGTTCCGTAATTCTGATTTACAAATGAGATATGAGAAAGGTATTTGACTGTATCTTGTTCATATCTGTATCCCTAGCTGTAACACAGATCTTGGCACAGAGAAAGTACTCATTGTAGAATGAATGAATGAACGAATGAATGAATGAATGAATAGTAAGTGAGAGAAAAGCTCTAAGGGATGTTTCCCATCATCAAAGTACAGCGGCACAAAGTAAGCCTCATTCATTTAAGTTCTCCTTGTGATCAGTTGGCTATATTATTTATTCCTGAGCTTCTAAGCCAACGTGATCCGTTCACCCAAGCATTATGCCCCTTTCAAAAGCAGCTGTCTCACTCCTTCATGGGCCCAGCACAAACCAGAGTGGGTGGTACAGTTTGTGTGTCAGCCTAAGCCAGATGAACACACCAACAACTATCTGTGGCTTTCCTGGAAAGGGCATCTTGTGCCTGCATGTTTCACATCATCATGTGCCTACCAGTCAGTATCAGAAACTGCGCCAAGAAATATTGATGCTGCACAAAATCAATAAACCAGGTCCATGGCTAAATATTTATTGGGGCAGACAGTGACGCCATGTTTGCTTGGAAAATTCAATCAAGGTTTTCCCAATTACTACAGGTTTAAATTTGAACGAATTAGCTCTTAGTCATTGAATCCTAGAATGTCAGAGCTAGAAGGACCCTTAGAACTCATCTGGCCCTGTCTAACCCTAAGGTTTTCAAACTTTGTTGTTGTTGTTGTTGTTGTTGTTGTTGTTGTTGTTGTTGTTGCAAGAAACACTTTTTATCCAGTGAAATCTTATGGTGCTCTTCTCATTCAAATGGCAGTTCAGGTATTACATCTTGCTGCTTGTTCTTCCCCTCTCATCTGCTTCAAACTGCAGACAAAGGAAAGTCCGATGAAGTTAGAAAGAATCATGAGATACTGGGGAGGAAAATCTTGGTCTTGGAGTAGGAGTCAAGACAGATTCCAAATCTGCCTTAATCACAGGACATGATATTTCAGCATTTAAACTCATGCCTGAAGGGGCCTTTTGAATATGGTCATTTAAACTGGTTAGGGACATCTGTTCCCTGGGAAAGATGACACAGTAACTAGCAGACTCATTAACAGGAGTGAGTTTATTTAAATAAAACACATTGCTACCAACTGTCACAAAGCCCAGAGGAAAATCCTGAGGGCAGGAGACACAGGGAGGCAAATGTCCTTTGATAGAGTTCTTCACTAAGGCAAATGGAAGAGAGGAGAAAACAGAGATAAGGTGGAATCACCTCCTCTCACCTTAGCTGGTGTCTGCTTCTGCACCTGTCTGGTTTTGTGTCCATCTTTTTCTGTATCTCTGTGTCCTCTTCTGCAGCAGTTACTAGTTCCTTGTCAGCTTCTACCAGCACACATCTTTGTGTTCAGATTAACTCTGCTAATACTTGTCTACTGTGAATCTTTCCGTCTCAAGTCTTTCTGCATCTGCGTGTCTCTTTGCTTCAAAATGTGCCTCTGTGTCTGTCTGATTTTGCACATGTGTGTGTGTGCGCACGTGCATGTGTTCTACATATGTGCTCGCACTCTGTATCCATGACTTTTATTTTATTTCACTAGGTGGTTGTCTATGCCTTTCTGTTTCTGCCTTCAGTGCTTTACCCCACAAGACAGGCTAATGGTGGAAGTGGAAGGAAGGGAGCTGTCTGAGCTAGGAAGGAAACCTGATGACTCTGACCATTCTTAAGACCAGCCCTGAGGCATTATAATGAAATCATATGTGCCTTTGCAGCCAAAGAGAAAAGACAAAAGTAGGAATAATAATAAAAAAAACATTTCTGATGTTCCTAAAGACCTCAGTCTCTTTCTTCTTCCATGTTTCTCTAAGTTCTTCATCTATTTTCCCACCCATCTCCACTCCCTCACCCCTTTTTATTTCACTCTGTCTCTTTAGCTCTCATTTTGCTATTTATGCATATCCTTCTTTTGTTTTCTGTTTTATTTTTCCCCCTTTCTGTTCTTATGTTCTTGTTTTCTCTCTAGATTTAGCTTTCTTCATGCAGTTTCATTTTTTTCTTTCTCAGTTTATAATTTTTTTCTTTCTCCCTTTCCTCTTAGTTCCTCTTTCTAGATTTCTCTTTTTATTCTGTTCTTCTTACTCCTTGTGTATGATTCCATCAGCATCTTTTGTGTTTTGTCTTCCCCAAAGATGTTTCAATCATCAAGAGAGAGGTTTTCCTTTTCTGCCCTGAGCTAGGGTGTTTTCTCATTCTCTGGTGGGTGGGGTTATAGCTGCTCCCTAGAACTTAACCCGAGCATCCTTGCTCCCCACCCCCAGGACCCTGTCTGCAGAGTCACTCTGCGACTCCAGCTGCTGCTTGCATTCCATGCACGTCCCATGCAGAGCAGTGAGCCCCCAGGTGCAGTGGGAGAATTCATCAGCCACCCGACAGGTCTAACGATTTACTCCTGAGAAATAATCCATATCTGGATAATAGATCACCCCAACTCTCTGAGACCATTTGTCTTGGCACTTAAATGACACCAGAATCCAGGGGTAGAGCCAGGACTCCATCCCAGGTTCATTGGTATAGGCTGGAATAATAATGTTAAGGATTATGATAAGGAACACTTTGCATTTGCACAGTGCTTTTAAACTTTATAAATTTGGGGGAGATTAACCTTCCTTGGCACATCACTTTTGAATCTCCCACACTGTGGACCCTGCTTGCAAATTCAGAAGCAGGGCCTTTTAAGTGACTCACCCAGTCATCTAGCCTGTTACTTGCAGAAATGGGAGGAAAACTCTATTTTTATGGGCTGCTGAGATTCTTTCCTCTGAATGCTAGCGGCCTTCTGATCTCTGGGTCTCACTGTTCCTATTTGGAAATGGAAGCCAATACTGAGAGACAGCAAACTGTAGAGGCTCATTGTAAGACAGACCTGAGTTTGAATCCTAGCTTTGCATTAGCTAGCTGTGTGGCCTCGGGCAGGTTACTTACTCACTGAGAACCTCCGTTTCCTCCTCTAAAATGAGGGTTCTAATAAACCTTCCTCATGGCACTGTTATGAGGATGAATAGAGATTATGCATGTAAAGGGCTTAATATAGTGTCTGGCTCATAGTAAAAGCTCCATGAGTGGTAGCTATGATTATTACTACTGCCTGTCTCTTTGCAGGATCATCAGCAATTTCACACAAATGCATGAGAAAATTGGTCTGGGGGCGGGGAAGAGGTAATTGATGAACCAGTTTCCACAGAGGCGTCCCTGAGGCCATCAATGGGGGAAGGGACCTGGAAGGGTGAATACTGATGGTGGGCGGAGCTAAGGATTCTGCTTGGGTTGGTGTGATGGTGCTGGTTCTGGGGTTCTGGAAATAGGCCAAGAGAAGGGAGGAGGTTGGTGATCTGTGTTAAGCGCCGAAACACGTCTCAGCAGGTTTTTGCTCAGCAGGATCAATGGCTGGCTGTCAATCCCAGGTGCCTAACTTTCCCCCTTCTCAGGGTCTCAGCTATCAGCTTCCCTGGGGGCAGTTCCCTTCTTCAAAAGCTGGACAGAGGGCTTTTTTCTTCTTTGGGGACTCTTGAAGCCAAAAAAAGATTTTGAAGATGGCCAGAAAAGAACTAAAACTAATGAAATCTTGTGCAAGAGCCTTTTGCGTATATTGAAGTTCACTGTACAAATATAAGAATGATCATTAATATTCCCAAGAATAACAGTAACACTCAATCTTTAGAGCTTGTTCTATAGAGTGTGGCTCTTAGAGGTTGACACATCATCTCAGATGGCAAGGAAAATCCCCAGGGTCCACCTGCATGCAGAATCACAGCCAAAATTCTTCTCCCTCTTTAATGGGACCTCATTCTCCCAGAGTCACATACATAATTCAGCCTTCAGTGAGATAATTCTCATGCTATTGAAGCTCCCTGAGTTTGGATGCCATGCGGAGGCGGGTAGGTGTGGGCTCCTGACTTCAAGCTTCTGGAAGACGAGGAATTGATACATCTCCTAAGCACCAAGAGCTCATCTCCTTTGGAAATGAGAAGAACTTTGTCAAAGCCTGATGGTTTATTAATAATACTCTTACCTGAAGAAAGCCCCATGCTTCCCAATTGACAAGTATTTACTCAGAACCCTCTGTAGAAGATCTAAAGAGGTTTGGCAGAGCTGACAATGTGGTTGAGGAGACAGACCACAGACATATAAAGATTACTGAGATTATAAAGCAGTCCCTTCAGCAAAAAGATGCAAGCAGCTGGAGCAAAGTGGGAAAATATAAGATACAGAGTCAGGAGACTTGACATCACAATCTCTCTGAACCTTGGCTTCCCTATCCTCTTGGAAAGGCAGCCCAGTGGCACTGAGAGAACATTAGGTTTGGTGTCAGACCAATCTGATTTTAAATTTAAATCACCACAAACTAACTAGGGGCCCTTGAGCAAGTAATTTAACTCCTATGAGGTGCAATACCTTATGTATGGATTGGGGTATAATGGTAGCTCGTACCACATCGGGTGGTGGTGAGGATTAAATGAAAGCACACATGTAAAGCAGTAAGCATAATGTCTGGCTCACAGTAAATAATCATAATCAGTTCTTCTTATATTATAATGTATGCAGGGAGAAAAGGCAGGGAATGTTTGTAAATAGAAAGGTTTTATTTTTCTTTTCAGCTCTTTATATGCTTGACATTACATTTCACGGGAATGCAAACTCAAAAAATACTTATATGTAAACAATAATTATAATACTACTCTGTTATGTTTTTATATGCTTCCTGAGTATTGCTCACTAAATTACCAAATTTACAATAAAATAAAAAGGGGGGTAAATTATATAATCCTTGTGATCTTCAGCACCTCTCTGAGCTTCAGTTTTCTCATCTATAAAATGTGGTCAAGAACACCTACTTCAAGGGCTATTGTGAAAGTTAAAATGTGTATAAAACACTTGGCACAGAATAGGCAGGAAACAGATGTTAGCTTCATTCCCCTTCTCTATTCCATAAAATTGAGAGTAATAAAGAATCACCCTTGTTGGGATATTATAAGGATGAAGTAAGATAAATATACAAGAAATGTTTGTAAACTGTAAGATCCTAATAACAGCCTTTACAGACCATTTGCTATGTACCAGGCACTGTGCAATTATCAAATGTTAATCAATTAGGTAAACATTAATTGTCTCCTATTTGGACTACACTGTTTTAGGTGCTGTGAGTGATCCAGAGAGATCAGGGCCATTGGAGTTGATGAGCCTCTCCACACAAAAGCATTATTAAGGACAGGACCTTGAGGGATACTCCTATTTAGGGTACCAGAGCAGAGTGCAGAACCAGAAAAAGAAATCATTGATAAGAACACTAGTATAGCATGGAATCCTCAGAGCCAAGGGGAGAGAGCTTCAATAAGTGGAAGTGGGAGGGGGGTAGGATTCACACTGTAGCATTCTGTAGAGAAGGCAAATAAAATTAATGTCCCCTTGGATCATGCCTCCAAAAAGGCATTGTTTGCTGCAGTGAGAAGAATCTCAGTGGAGTGTGTGTGTGTGTGTGTGTGTGTGTGTGTGTAGACATGCAAGCACCATCTTGATGTGGATTGAGGGATCAGTGTATGGTAAAAAATGAGGAGAGCAAGTCTACAATACTCTTTGAAGATGTTAAAGAATAAGGCTGAGAAAACAAAGATTGGATGATAGCTACAAGGGGACTCAAGGTCAGAGAAGGGTTGAATAGCTTTGTGGGCTTATAGGGAGGAAGAAGTCCACAGGGAAAGAGAAGATGAAAAGCAGGTGAGAGAGGATTACTGAACAGGCAGGAGAAGAGAGATGAAACTTGTGAGGTACAGCTCAGGGAAGAGGGACTTTCAATCAATGAGGAGAAAGGGATCCTGGGGGAGCAAATACTGCCAAGTGTTCAAGATGCCTGAGAACTGACAATGGACCACTGTATCTAGAGTTAGGAAACTATGAGGGCCTTCAATAGAGGGCATTAAGTGGGAAGAAGTGAAATAGTTTGTGGATGGCAGAGGCCATATATTTGAGAAGTTTTGCAGACCTAAAAGCAGGTAGAGAAAGGCTGAGGGAAAGATTGTGTTTTATGGGGAAGGTTAAGATATGTGTAGGCAGAGGGAAAGAGTTAGTGGAAGGAGAGAGGCTGAAGGGACAAGAACGTGAGAGGCTGAGGTGGCAACAGCAAGAAGGGCTGAGTATCAATGCAAAGCGACCCAGCGATGGTTCCATCTTCCTTTGAGGTGGGAGGGAAGGACAAAAAAACGAGAGAGGCCAAGGTTCTGCATTCAGTACTTGAACCTGGCCTTGGACACTAATATCACCACTCCTGACCCCATATCTTTCAGGGCATCTTACTGTCACTGAGTAGTTTTGAGGGACAATCTCTGAGGACAGCAAGGTGTGTGATTTGGGGGAATATACTGGTGGCTCTCTCCCTAGGGAGGTGGGCAGGAGCTATAGTCCCATTCTGCTACTGGGCCCTAGAGTATGGCCCAGCCAGGAAAGTCTGCCATCTACAACCTATACCTATGCCACATAATCTCTTCCTCCCCAATTTCTTCCCTGAAATCACCAACCCAGACCCCCCTCTTGAAAACAAAGAGAGAGTCCACGGTCACTCAGAGACTTGAGCTTTCCTGTTATTTGCAAAGGCACTACAGGCCCAGAGTCCTATGATCCAGCCAAATGTTATTGAGGACAAGAGAAGGCCTTTTTTAATATAATCTGGTCTTCAGCTCTTTGACATGCACACCCCTGTTGAATGTGTCATATGGCCTTAGTGCCACTTGATCTGACCCCAGCTATAACCCCTCCTCTCCAGCATTGCTGCTGTCTTGTCCTAGGCAAATACAGCTCTGATGGACCCTCCTGGCCTTGCCTCTTAGCTTACAGTGCAACAAGTCTCCTGGGATTTGGGGTGCAGAATGGCAGGGCAGTTATAAGCCCTGGGTGTTTGAAAGTAGGAGAGGGAGCTGAGTCCCAGTCACTAGGAGAGCGGGGGGGCTTGTGCCTTAGAGTCTTTTGTCCTGGGGCCAGCTCTGGTTGTTCACATACCAGTCTCCACAGTGCCTGGGATGTAGGAATGCAGGGGAGAAGGACAAACAACTCATGCTAGGGAAAACTAAGGCTCCGGAGCTAACCCTGAGTGCACGCTTAAGGCCTGAGTTGTTCCAGGATTAAGTTATAGTGGAGAAAGACTTGTTTGCATTGAAAAATGGCAGTTAACAAAGGAGATGATTAAAAGTGACAGAAGCTACCGGCTCAGAAATTTCAGGGGTTGGTGTGTAAGAAAATTCCTTCACCGCATTTTCCTCTGTCCTTCTCTTCCCTCCTTTCCTTCCTTCCCCCTTTGCTCTTCTCTCTTCCTCCCCTGCTTGCGCCATCCACCCCCACCCTCAGCTACTGATGTGATTGCTCATGATCTACAGTCAAATGCCATTAATCCCAACATGCTCATGAGGGTCCAGCGAAGCTGTCCCATTAGCCAATTTTGTGAGCAGAGAGACCAAGGAAAGCAGCAGGCAGACCACCCCCCTCCCCACGCCTGACCCCTCAGGTGTAATGGTAGCTAAACCAATGAACCAGAATGACTGCCCTGAAAATCATCAATAAATCTCTTGAGGTCCAAGAGAGGTAGAAAACTCTCCAGCAAACAGTGCTCAGGACATTTTCCATGACCTCTTCTGCATTGAATATCCATGGCGCACAAGCTACACAGGCTTGGACTGACTCTGCTCTCAAGGTGCAGCTCCCAGATTCCACCTGACCCATCTCAGTTTCAGAGGGTGGTCATTCATTTTAATGGGATGTCACAGGTGCTACCTTCAGGTGCCTGGCTCTGCTGCCAGTTGCAGGGACTGTCGCTGGTTGCAAATCCCCCAAGTGCCATGCTGGTATGAAGAGGGCAAGCCCTGGCTGGGGTGGACATATGACCTTTCAAGAGCCCATGGACCCAAGGTGGGATGAGAATGTGATGTAATGGACTGAGCCCTGGACTGGGAATCTGGACACTTGGTTTTCTACTCTCATTTCAGCCACTAATTTGCTGGATGATAGATAAGTCACTTTCGCTCCGTCGATCTCATGACATTTCCAGCACTGATAAGCAAATGCTAAATTTTTAAAAACTATTTCTGGAAAAATTCTAGTTCTGATTAGAATGTATGGGGAGACTCCTTCTCTAGGGCTCCCATTTAGCTGCTTTGCCACCAGATCCCTCACCCTAAATTCCCATTCAGTACATGCAGCCATTTACCATCACTCGAGCTGCACTTGAGACATCAAAACCACTCATGGGTCTAGCTTGTACCTCCTGCTGAGCTGGTTCGGTGCTTGAGGCTGAGCCTTTCTGATGGAGTCCTGAGGTGGAACTTTGTGGGAAGGGATGTGTCATTGACTCCCAGATTTTACTATAGGCAGGTGAGGTGGCCACCTAGGTGGGGAGATTTCTCCCATGTTTTGTATTTTCAAACTTTTTAACATATGGTAAAATTGAAAGAATGGCACAAAAAATACTTGTACATACTTTCATTAACAATTTACCATATTTGCACACTCTCCTTCTCCTGACCTCCTCCCCCACCCCCGAAAGTATTTTGCAGACATCATGACACTCCTCTTTGAAATACTTCAGCATATACTTCCTAAGAATAAGGATGTTTGTGGGGAAGCTTTGTAAAGGCTTTGTAATTCTCAGCTAGGGGAAAGTGTCCAGTCTCTGGAGTCCAAAGGGGATCAGGAAGTATATGAGATCTAAAGACCAGATTTCAGTCTGCTTGGATATGGATAGTGTGAGAAGGAGCCAAGCACCAGAGAAGGAGGCACAGCCAGTGATTCAAGTATAGGTTCTGAACCAAAAGAGAAGGGGGGGCAGACACTTCACTTCTTGAAATTTAGTTTATTCATCTATAAAATGGGGGTTATGCTAATCTCTGTCCTGCCAACCTCCCAAAGCTATAAGGGGTTCACATGTGAAAACAGATATGAGAGCACAGTGGGAGCTGCCACACTTAAACATACAAGGACAAGTGATTTGCAGAGATCACTTTCAGTGTTAGTAAAGCTCAGGCCTGGAGGTCTCTGGAAGTGAATAGTCCCCCTACTCAGCCCCCAAACTCTTGTTACTTGAAGTCACGGAATTTTCAACTATAATGTAAACTCAGTGGATGGCATCTTTTGCAGTTTTTCAAAAGCATAAACACACACCCCAGTTCTTTCTAGTTTTTTTTTCAGGTAAGTCCATTTTCTCTTATTGATTATGACACAAAACTAAAAGATCACCTCTACTTTTTCTGCTTTCTGACATTTTTTTGTGTTCACCCTTAATTTATACTATTGCTTCCCACCCTGTTGAGACTTCTAGAGTTGGAAATTTCTTTTATCCTGCCTACCCCTAGCTTAAAGAGCAAAATGCTTTACAAAATTAAGTAAGCATTTGGGATTTTTAACTTGATTTTATCTTTTCATTCAACCAAAGGTGTATGTGTGTGGGAGATGCACTTGTCAACTAAAAGCAATTTCTCTGCCAACTTGGGGACTGAAGCGTAATTGTAGCTCTGTCTTCCTAGTGTCAGAATGAAACTTGCATTTTCATGAGTGGTGTCATCACACTGACAGACAGCTCCTGGGATATAGTGAGGGGTGCTGGAAAAGAACAGGCAGGGCAGCGAGAGATTGGAGGCTGGTCTCATCTCTCCTTCCCTGGGTGACTTTGGGCTAGTCACTGTCTTTGGCCTCAGCTTTTCTAAGTTAAAAAAACAGGAATATTTCTCTTCCATTTCTACCTCATAAAGATGGTGCCAAGACCTTGTCAGGCTTTGGCAATTTGAAAATGTTTGGAAGTAATAGTGTTATGGGGGGGTGAGGGAAGGAGTGCCATGGAAGGCGTGTATCGTAAGAATGCTAGGTAACTGGAAAGGAACTTCAAGTTTTCCCTGTATAACCCCATTTGAGAAGTGAGGAAACTGAGGCCCTTCTGAAGTTCAGAGAGGTCCCAGAAGGTCCCCTATGATTTCACTATATGTTCAGCATGAGCTCAGATAAATATTTACCAAACAGAAAAGTCGGGAGGCAGAGTCAGAAGGTCCTAAGGCTTATAGCACCTTTTACAGAGCACATGTACTTCCTGTACACACCATGTGTACCTTCTTACAGGACTCCTCCACAGGGTGTGTTAGGAGGCAAGGTTGCTAATCTGCCAATTTTCTCCATGGGCCCTGGGGGTTAAATCCTTTGTTATCTTACTCCTGAAATTGTGGAGACCTTCAGAAGAGCCTGTTGAGGGAGGCAGGTAGGGGGACAAGGACCCCTGCTCCAAGAGGTGAAGCCTGGGGCTCAGGTTGGAAAGCAGACATTCTTGCATTCATCTAGCCAGGCAGTCAGCATGCTCAGCCTCACTCCTGATGTTTTAACTTTAAATGCCATGCTCTTTCCACTGTGCTTCAGCTGCCTCTTGCCTGATGAAAGGAACCTAACAAGAAGGGAGTTCAAACAAGATAACCTGACTGAAAATGCTATATAGACATGCACACATGGATTCTTAGAAAATCCAAATGAAAGGCCTTTATGGAATACACTTATTTTGAATATTACCAAGAGTCAAGTTTCGAGGTTTGCTCAGTTTCTCATGCTACATATTTACCTACACACCCAAAAGAAGTTAGAGCGGGATTAAAAGGATCAAGTTTTCTGAAGAGCTGCCCCAATGTTCCTTGTGATTGGAGTACAATGGGAAGAGACAGTGGCTGGAGGGTTTTCAGGGAAAAACGTATTTCCTCTACGTTAGTTTTTTTTAAGTTTATTTGGTATAAGAGCTCCCACGGGGAGCTTACTAAAAATGCTGTTTTCTGGGCCTCATGCCCAGAAATTCTTGTTCAGTAAATCTGTAGTGGGAGCAGGGAATCTGCATTGTTACAGCACATCCCAAGTGATTCTGATGCATCTGGTCCAATGGACCATACCTTGGGAAACCCTGATTCATGACAAGGTTTACTGGTCTTTGACCCAGTAAATCTTGGAATCCTATTTAATTAGCAACTGTTTGCCTGGGTGCTAGGTACTTTTGAGTTTTAGGGAAAAACATGATAGGAAGGTTTGAAGCCTTCCTTCTCAGTCAACAAGCCCCCAGCTTGACTTCATCATTGTGACTTCTTCCAAGTTAGAATGTTTTCTTCCTGCTAAAGACCTCATGACAAACAATGACCTAAGTAAGGAGCAGGGTTCTTGGCTTTTCATTGGAATTGCAATGAGAGACCCTGAAAAGGCAGCAAGCTGTCCAGTTCTAGGTCCCGGGCTGTCAGGGTAAAGGCAGATACACCCAATGTGCCTTTTGTGAGCACAGACCTTAAGGTGAGGGGTGGAAGGTCCAGGCTAGCAAGCTCCTGGCTGCTCAGTGGGGGTGCTAAGGACCTCTGCATTCTTGGAAAGGAGGTGTCATCACTGGTTATGTGTCCCTGCACAAGGGAGTCCTGCATTATACTCACAGATCAACTATTACTTTTTTCTGAGTCACCAAAATGAGCCCCAGTGCCATGTACCAGTAGCCCAAGCCCAGACTAAAATCTCTAGTCATTCTCCTACCTAGTATAGTCCTTTATTCAGAAGAGGCAAGGTTGCATTTTTTTTTCTATAAGTAATGTTTTCTAACTCCAGAAAATAATATATGTTCATTAAAGAAAATTGGAAAATACTAAAATATGAAAAAAGCAAAACAGTCAAAAAGTCCCCATAATTGCATTGCTTAAGTACAATCACTATTAAGATTCTGGTGTGTTTCCTGTTAGCCTTTTTTTTCCCCTATGCATGGGCTTATTATTTATCCTTACTGTTTATGTAATAGTGTCTATAATAGTTTTGATTATTTGATTATTTTTCATTTAAAATAACCATAAGGATATTTTCAGATTATCATATAGGCTTCCAAATTATCCATTTAAAAATAGTTGTACAATAATTCATTGAGTGAATCAACATTATATACATAGCTCAATATCTTGCACACAAAAGACATTTGATAAATATTTGTTGAATGAATGGATGGATTGATGAATGAATGCATTCCCTTACTATGTAACATTTATTTAAGGGCAGATATTTTCAGAGGAAACGCAACACTAAGTAATGAAGTGGCCCAGGAGGTTGGTCAAAGAAAAGGGAAGGGAGAGAATTGCTAACTTTACTGCTAACTTTTTTTTTTTTGAGAATTCTAATCCCTGTATTTCCCCTTCTCTTTTTTCCCAAAAGAACAGAATTTGGTTTGCCTGGAGCTCATCCACAACTATTAATATTCCAATTTTACAGATGAGGAAAACCAAACCTCAGAGAGGTTAAATAATCCTCCTAAGATTACATAACTAGTACATAGCAGAACTGTGCTTCCAATCTAGGTCTATGAGCATCCTTAGCTTTGTTCCTTTACCACATCACACTTCTTGCAGAAAAAAACAATGAAGAAGAATAGTTGTCATGAGTTTGTACCTCAGGTACAGCTATTCTGGAATCAGAAACTTCAGTTACTCAGGCCCATTGCATTGGACTGGGCAGGGAGCCTTCATACCATGAGGGAGCTCCCCTGACCCCCCCAAAAAAGCTCATTCAGCAGGGGAAAAAAGGAAACCCACTGAGGCCATTACAGAAGCTGGTGGTGAATAAGCTCATGGGAAGAGGTAAGGGCGAAATTTCAATATCCAGAGCCTGAAACTGGACATTTCTAGATGTCTGACTTGTTAGGCTTGGATGGCTGGGTATTTATACAGCAGAAATTGGTAAAAAGAGCAGGTCTGGTGAATGTTTGTTGTCTTTGATTGCTTTTAGAAAACAGAAATTTGGAAATGATTTAGAAATTGATGCAAAGGCAAAGAGGTACCATGTTTCCCAGATAGGAAGAAAAACGAGTGGAAGCCCTTTAAACTCTGACTATACTTCTACTTTGTCAACAATTGCATGGCAAAATACAGGCGATTTTTCCATTTATTGCAACTCTTTCACCACATTAATGCTAATATCAGTGGTTAGCAAAGCAAATGTAAAAACTACTCTCCCCAAAGGATCTGTGATTGCAGTTTCCACTCCTCAGGCCTGCAATCGAGCTGTTGGATGAGGGTTTTTCATATTTCTTTCTATCTCCTCACTAGCATTTTGATCAACAGAGTCCCATTTCCTCAGTGGAGAAAAATAAGCCATAGAGCCCTGTCTGTACAACTACCATCGGAGAATCGGGGAATGAATTAATTTGGGCCCCTGGACTCGAACAGGAAAATAAATTTTGTTTAGAAAGCCTTTCTTGCCCAATATGGTCCATTACTGGTGGCTACTTCTACCCCAGGATTAGGAGCAGGGCTGGTTTATCACCACCAGATGCCCTAAACACTGAGCCCATTATGGTATGTATTTAAAATTTAAAAACACAAAGCCATAAAAGAAGTGTAATGAAATCCAACACAGTACCACCCCCATTGAAATATCAAATATCAAATTCTTTCTAAAAATAAATGTTGGTTCCCCTCCTCTGCCAGTGCCTTGAGCAAAAGCATAGGTGGTGGAGTCCAGTCCCTAAGTTAGCAGCAACTGGGGGCATCCCATATTTATACCTATTTAACATTAACTTCTTTTCTCTCTGTTGGGGATCAGATCCCTCAAAAGAAAGGTTCCCAGGCAGGAAATCATCTCCCTCCAGGGCTGGAACAGTAAAATTACTTTCATCTCTAGGGCTCTTTGGGGGGCAAGACTCTTTTCTGCTACTCACATTCTTGGTTCTCTAGAACAGATCAGAGACCTAAAATCAGATCTGGAGCAACCTAGGGCTGAGGTGATGCTTCCACTAAGACAGGGGGTTCCCAGAGACTGAGGCAGTGCCCCTCCTGATTGAGGGTTCCTGAGGTAAATGCTGCTTCCCGCCTGAATGGGGCCTCCTGAGGGCTGAGATGATGTCTCTGTTAAAACGTGGGGTTTCTTAGGTCTGGGATACAGTCTTACCCTCAGATCTGAGACTCCCTGGGTCAGGTGCACCATCTCGCCCTCATATTCCAGCTTCTGGGGACAGGCCCGCTTTTATGCACCCGATGAAGGGCTCCAGGGGTCAAAGACCTCCCCTCCCTCTCAGATTCGGGGCTCACCGGGGCTGAGATGGCGTCTCCCCTCAGACTCTGGGCTCCCTGGGGTAGGGGCAGGGTCCTGCCCTCAGTCAGAACTTCCCGGGACAGGAGCTGTGTGGTGGCCTCCCTCCGCGTGGGGGAAGGGGCTGTGGGACCAGCGGCCTCTCCTCTGGCGGGAAGGGGGGGGTTCCCCTGAGGCCCTGCCCCTTTCGTGACATGCCCGAGGTGTCCGGTGACCAAGACACTCTTAGCTGGGTGCAGGGTGCGGCTCAGGGCGTGGTCACCAGGGGCTACTTAGGGCGGACAGTGCTGGGGACAGCGCGGAAGCTAGTTTGCGAGGCTGCTTAGCGCCGGCACACAGCGCGGGTCATGGCGTGGATTCTGGACTGCCTCTTTGCGTCGGCCTTTGAGCCCCGCCCCCGCCGTGGTGAGTAGGGCCCACCGAGTGGGGCGGGAGGGGCTGGGGCGCTTGGCCGGGGGCGGCCGGCGGCTGCAGCCCCGGCTGGGCGCCCTGGGGCTTGGCTGGCCGCCCCCTTGCTTCCCTTCCCGCTGGCTTTTAGCTAATTGTTTCTGGCTCAAGGGACTGCCCCGTCGAGGCCCCGCATAAATCACTAGCTTTGCCGGGAACAGAGAGCAATCGCGCTAATGGCTGGGCAGGACGCGGGGCGAGCGCGGGGGCGGAGCCGCTGGCTTAGCCGTCCTCAGCGACAACCAGAGCAGTGGGGCCAGATCCGCAGCAGGAGCGCCATCCGCAACCCAGGGTCCCTAAAGGTCCAAGGATGAACGCCCCTGGCAGGGCACCGAGGGTCCAGGTGCCCTGAAGATGGGGGGGTTGTCCTTTTGACCTGAAACTTGTCCTCCTTGTCACAATTTCAATTACAATATCAGCATGGGCCCCTTATAGTCATGGAATTCAACCCCTTCATTTAAGAGATGGTGACATTGAAACCCAGAGATGGGAAAGGCCTGCCCAAGGTCATACAAGGAGTTGGCAGCAAATCTGGTTTTCCTGAGGCTCTGCCAACTGCCCACTGCCCCAAACTGCCCAATGGCAGAGGCCTGGGGTCTTTAATCTTGGGTCTTTCCTTGAGTACTCGGAATCAATGCTTGGCTCCCCTCTGCCTGTGGAGCTGAGGATATAGGTATGCAAACAGCACAGCACCAGTATAAATATGTGGGTGGCATCTCACCCTTTCCCTGGAACTGCTTCTATAAAGTATATTTTGAAAACTGATTATTTTTTCCTCCTTGAAGTTTCAGGAGACTGATGTTTTCTTTTGGGGATTTCCCAGGACCCTCACCCACACTGTCCTTCACTCCCCCTTGGTAAGCTCCACCCACTCCAGGCTGCCACCTGCCCCCACTACCACCTGTTTTTCCATAGTCTCCACCTCCAAAATCTATATTGGTGAGAGTGCGTCATTGGTCACCAGCCATAGACCAAACCTGGGGTTGTCTCCTCTTTCCTCTGCCCCCTCACAGGCGGGGAGACAGGGGCTTCAGCAGCTTAATTCAGCAGAATCCTGCTTTTAGTTCTTGCCAGCCCCAGCACCCTACTGAGAACCATCCCAGGAGCCTGACCTACTGCTAATGGACTGCAGCATGTTTAGTTAGTTCAACTACAGTCTCTGACAGGCCACAAGGTCTCTGAGAAGGAAAGAGATGCACATACACACAGTTTATTTTTTTGTTTTGTATATTTTTTCATTTATGTGATCCTGGTGAGTCAAAAATAATAATTAGGGAGCTTTATAAGATGCCTTTTAAGGCTTTACGGCTCAAAACACCCAAGCCTGGAAAAGGAGGTCCACCCCTGCCTGGCCTACCAGGTTGCTGTGTAATTCTGATGAGATAAAGGATATGAAGACTCCGCTATGAATAACCCCACTGGAGGGGGGTCAGTATCACACCAGGAAGCCCATCTCCATCTAAAGACAGCCATGTCTATTAGAATTAGAAGGCTTGTCCTTAAACTGAACCCAAATCTATGGCCTTAGAGCTGACTTTTGTGATCTTCCCAAAGGAACAGTGACAGATCTCCCCGTTTCCCCACCCCGACTCACCCCTGTTTTTATCCAGGCCAAACCTCCCTAGTTCCTTCATCTGTCTAACATGTGACATGGCCGTAAGGCGCCTACCCACATCTAGCTGCTCTTCTTTGAACATGATCCAAGTTGAGAATGCCCAATGACCTGGCCAAAAGAGGATTTCCAGCTGTGCCCCTATAAATATAGTCCTGGATTGCTGACTTTCCTTCTTTTGGAAGCCCGCGTCACACTCATGGTACACAGATCCAAAGCCTTAAATACAAACATACATACACATTCCCACCCCCACACATGCCCACATACAAAGTCATGAGCACACACACCCCCACACACCCACACACACTGCACATGCATCACTTACTTTCCACACACAACACAATATACCCGTATCATACATATACACACCACACACAAATCCCATATATGTGCCACACAGTTCACACAAATAGTTCATTTATATTGGAAATACTTTCAACTGAAGCTACTCTTTTTTAAAAAGTAAACCTAAATTCTTTTCACAGTCTTCATTGGGTATTTAGGTGGATTTTGAACCCAAGCACAAGATCTTATATTTGCTGCTGCATTGCCAATCTGGTGAGACCTGTGCCCCTACATATGCCAGTGGCACACCACTGCCTACACCAGCTCTATTATTCATATAGTAGCAGCTAATATATGTGAAGTACTTCTCAGGTGCTCCACCTTAGGCTCAGTCCTTTACATATATGAACTCGTTTAAGTCACACAACATTGCTTTGAAATAAGTACAGTTTTTATGATCAGGTAAGAACCCATTCATTGCACTCTCCCTGAGAAATGTTATACATCCTGAAAGGGTAACTTTGTGGGCAATTATATTTTGTAGGGCTATCATTGCCATTGGTGCCACCCTTCAAATGCCTTCTAGAAATCCTCAGGAGTCAGAGGTGGGTGGGAGGTGTGTGTGGGGGGGAACTAGCTGGTCGCTGACTGGGAAGAGTGGGGAAGGTATTCTAAATGTTCTATCACCCACCCATTACCCCCGTTCCCAAGAGATAGTTGGTATGTCAGAACAATCTTTTGAGGGTGGCAATGGGCAATGGGTGACCATATAAAGACATTTAGGAGAGGCATCATTGGGCTCTGGGAAAAATGGGGGCCAAAAATAGTTTTATTTTCCAGGGAAAGGGACAGCACAATTGATCCATTTGAAATTCTCTCTCCAGTTCACTCTTGGCATTGCATATAGCCTCAGACAATTGCACTCCTGTAAAGCAGCCAAAGCTCTAAAGTTGAAGGGACTCTGGGGTCCACTTTTCATACAAATTTGATATTTTCTTGGAGATGGGACCCAATTGATTTGCTGAGGCCAGGTCTGGTTGAACTGCAACAGGATCAGTTTCCAGACCTGGAGCAAGGTTGCCAATGAGACACCCCACTTCCTTGGTCAAGGTATCAGACGAGCACCCCCATTCACCAATGGCAGAACTTCCCAAAGTTCTTTTGTAAATCACTTGTTTGCACCTCAAAAAACATTTTGCCATAAGAAAAAAAAATGTGACAATCTAGAGTTTGTCTCTACATAGGTTTCTACATTATCCCACACTTTACCCACCATGAGGATAAAATGCAGAATCTGTGTGATGAAAACGGGCAGAGAATAATACTCTTGCAAACGTACCTCAGGCTCCAGCAGTAGAGCTGACATTCATCACACTTAAATATCAAATGACGGAAAGCATGTTGGGCATTGATAGAGCAGGACACCAGGTCCCGGAGGGTGATTATGGCAATCGTGAAAGTAACATCATTCCTTTTTCACACTTATCTAGTAAGACAACCAATAATAGTGGAATGATTAAATAAACTATATGACATATCCACTCGTTAGACTAGTCTACAACTATAGAAATGATGTTTATGAAAAATAGGTGACAACATGGAAAATGGTATGATTATAATTGTGTCAAATATGCATTTTTGAACTATTGGAAGAAAATTCAGCAACAGGTAAATAAAGTAAGAGATTCTATTAAGTTGATGGAATAATAGTAATTTTTTCTGTTTCCTAAAATCTCTATTAGGTTTGTTATTAAATCACTCTTATAATTAGAACAGGTTTTTCAAAGGCTAATTGAAAGCCTAGGTTATGGAAACAGTCCATGCAACAATCTAGAATTGCACTGCACATAGTTTAATAGGAAGAATTTTTTTCCTTCAAATTTTAGTTTAAATGTAAAGATTAGATTAGATCAGCCAAATGTGATCTTCCCAATGATCATGAAGTATCCCCTAACACTGGGCGGGAATAGGCAGAACTGGTTTGAATCCTAGGCCTGCTTTTTATAGTGGTGCTGTGAGTAAGTTACTCAACCTCTTTTAAAATGATTTAATAATGACAAGATTTCCAGGTTATAATAATAATAATAATAATAATAATAATAATAATAGTAATTGTTATTATTATCTATTAAATGCCTTCTATGACTCAGGTATCAAAAGATGCATTTTATTCCTTCTCCAAATATTTAGTATGTACCAATTACTTTACATAAACAATCTCATTTAACTTTCATAACACATCTCTGGTATCATAATCTTTATTTTAAAGACAAAAGTTCAGAGAGGTTCAGTAACTTGCTCACTGTCACACAGTGACTGAGCAAGTATTACGACTTCTTTTGACCTGATTTCAAAGCTTGAATGAGATTAAAAGGGATCACATTTGCAAAGCTCCTAGCCCTATGCTGAGATGCAGCAGACACTTATAAGGTGATCAATATGATGTTGGTGATGTTCCCTTGCCAAGAGTGTAAATTCTGGTCTTTGATCTATTCTATTACTTATAGATTCCTTTCTATGAAAAGGTACACATTTTAGCAGGAAAAGTCAATGCAAATACCACCTGTGTCCTCATCACTGGGGCTCTGAGTAACTAGGAAACGATTTCTGTTTCCTTCTGGCAGTATAATTTATTCTCCCATGTAGCAGTACAAGTAGGTAGATGGCATGTTTGATGAACCTTGGCAGCTACTATCACATCTCAGATACACCTCTTGAGAAACCGCGCAGCTTCCTCAGGACAGGCATCCAGTACCCAGCAACCAGTTGGCCCCTGCAATAAGGAAGCTTATTAAATGGCAGGGTCCTATCCTGAATCCCTGCTCCAACTATTATTCTCCACATGGAATGGCTGATTCTTAACTGTTACCCCTCTCACTTCCCTCCTCAAAATAGAGGCTCCAGCACTTCCTCAGAAGTAGACACGGGTAGCAGCAGCAGCAGTTTTTCTAAACCCCTAAATCGTCAGAGGGTTTCATTAATGGATTAACTTGCACGGTGGGGTCTAGGGTCAGTGAGTGGTAGTATGAAGGATGAGTAAGAAAGGTGAAGGAGAAGGAGCAGTTGAAGGCATCTTCCAGAGACTGAGAAAACCTGAAACCCAACCTCCCAGAGCTTTTTCTGCCATGCATCTCAATACTTCTCTACTCTGTAGCGTCTTAGTCCCTCCCTGGGATTATATCCACCCCTTGCCCTCAACTTCTTAACCGTCCCCACCACTCCCTTCTTAAATGCTGCTTTTGCTTGTAATAACTTGTTTTGGTCTCTAGAGGGAGGCAACAGTATCAGAAAGGAAAGGGCACAGACTGGGGTCTTCTCTCATTACTGTTTTTTGCAAGGGTTAGATTTTATCTTCCATTAACTGCAAACAGATGAATAACAACCAATTGGAGCTGTATTTTAAGTGCTGCAAAGTATATCTCAGAGAAGCGTCACATCTTTCTCCTCATTGTCCCATCTATCCCCCAACTTTGATGGCTGCTAGAAAAAGTGAGACCTTGGGAACATGTCTTAATTTCTAGGGTAAAGGTGAGAAAAACAAAACAAGAGTGGTCGGTCAGTTTAATCAGGAATTATTCATGCTGTTATTCTCTTGAACACAATGGTACATATTTCGGAGATAGGTTGTGGCTGGGTCTGCAGTGAGAGGTTGGGGAGCTCAGTCCATAGTTGGGGTGGGGGAAGTCTAGATGCTGAGCAGATAGTTTGAAACTTTCCTGTGTGGAATAGTACATCTGAAACCTTGCTCTCATTAACACTGCCCGGAGAAACTGCAGAGTGAGAATTGGACTTAGGGTCCAATTCTTCCGGGGTTGCATTAGGCTGATCAAAACATCATCCTACAAGAAGAGGGGCTATTTCAAGAGTGTCAGACAAACCAGTAATGAGGAAAATTGGCAGTTCAGTCAGTCAGCTTCAGTCCCTGAACACCCGGTTTGAGACAATCTGGGCTATATGAGAAAGCAGAGGGGATAAACAAGGAAGGGAATTAGCTAATCTTTTCTTGAACATTGTCTATACATACATATTAGGCATTTGGCTGCTGCTTTTCATATTTTACCTCCTTCAGTTGTGTGAGAGTTTCTAAGGCAGGTGTTGACATCTCCAATTTACAGATGAGAAATCTGATGTTCAGAGAGATGAAATAACCTTCCCAAGATCACACAGCAAGTAAGTGATGGAGCTGGGATATAAACTCAAAGCTGTCTCCCTCCAAAGCTTCTCTGCCCCAGTGGAAAAGATGAAGGTCCTGATTTTTAAAGGGTTTTACTCTCATGGGGGAAATCAAGGTCTCGTTCCTCAACTTCACATTTTGATGCCCAACTCCAATAGGTTCTTGTTTTTTAGGGTGAAAACAGGCAAATTTCTGTTTACATTTGGCAGTAATGGGGGTTATCAAAACATTCTTCCACCTTAACAATTCCCCATATAATAGTCATGTTAAGAACTTTAAAGAGAGGCCTATAGTGGGGGTTTTAAGCTTCAAAGAAAGGTGTGTGTGTGTGTGTGTGTGTGTGTGTGTGTGTGTGTGTGTGTCTATCTCGTGGTGGTGACAATGTTGACAGAGGTCCTGGAAGCCTTTCATATCCCAGGGTTGGGGTGGGAGGTGTTAAGGACAGCCTTCCATTACACTAATTTAGAGCCTCTGGTCCAGGACTTCGTCTTTGGAGCCGTAGCCATGGGGCTTTTGGCTTCATCAAAGTTGAGGTTTGCCCTCCATTTCACAGGTAGGAACACTGAGTTGGAGTGAACCAGACAGTCTTCAAGAATCCAGGTGGGACTTGCACAACAGGATTTAGAGAGGTAGTCCACTGGTATGGGTGTGTGGGGGGTGGGGAGGAAGGGAGAGAAGCTTTAAAGAGTGAGAGGCCTCACAAAGGGACTGTGAGGAAGTGGAAGTGAAGCTGGCATCTTCAGAGGAGAGTGAGGAGGTGTCAGACTGGCTCCGCAGTAGCAGGGAAGCCAAGTGCCTGAGATTTGTAGGAATTTAACCAAGGGGCTTCAGCTAGTCTGTGCCCTGTGTGACTTTGGCTTCTCTAGACTTTTTTTTTCTCAAAAGCAGACTTACTGGCTACATAAGAGTTTAGGCAATGCTTTTCCTGCCCACCCAAGATGAGGTGCTGACCCAGGCCCAGCTGGGGTGGGGGGAGGGCAGGCTTTATGATTGTTCCAGCGGCTTCTCATCTGCACACCAGGCTGATTTGTGCCAGTTGAAAGGGCACAATAATAACAGTTGCAATTTAAATCATGCTTCTCACTTCCCCCCTACCCCAAAAAGTTTCAAAGTGACTCACAACCATTGAGTTGTTCCTCTCTAGCCACCTGGTGACCTTTCGAAGCAGTCTAGGCTGGTTCCCTGGGGGCTGAGCTGGAATCCAGTGCTTCCAGCAGCCCTTTAGTTGTGACTGAGTCCATCTCCCCTAATAAATGTGGTCCCCAAAATGCAATGTGTTGTTTTAATTTGGATTTCTCCGATGAGGCTGCTTAGAAAGCATTAGAGCAACGTGAGCCCCATTAGGCAAGCATAGTGTTCCCCCCAATCATGAATAATACAAAATTGGGCCCATTCAGGAATGTTTTCTGAGTGGCCTCTGCTTGTTTTTCTGTGTGCAGTTTTATTTGGAAATGACTGATCTGCTTGAAATTTACTGGATACCAATTTCTGGTGATAATGCTATAAAAAGGGGGGGGTCTGAGGGAATTGTGAAATCATTCCCTTACTTCATCCTGACTCCTTACTCCGTTCCCCTCCGTACCCAATTTTCCTGACCCTATGGCTAGAAAATGCTCATTCTCTGCTCTTTCTTTCAGCACCAGCCTAAGGAGAGCTCCTAGAACTGGAGCTGGTGAGGTGCTTGCTTATGAGCCTAGATTAATTACAGATTTTGAGGTGTCAACAAAGCAGGTAATTAGGTGAAGGTATCAGCTATCTGAGAAACAAAGAAAGTAATTATGTTGAGCACTCTTGGTGCTATCAGTAAACTTAAAAGAAAGATTTGTTGGGAAATGATACTGTTCGATAGAGACTTCAATGCCTGGCAGAAATCAGGGGACCCTTGGTGAGGCTGCCTGGTATAGAAGAAAGATTTAGAGAGCATGGCAGACCTGGGTTCAAATACCAACTGTACCTTCTACTGGCTGTGTGACCTTGGGGAAGTCGCTTAACTACTCTGAGCTTGATTTCTGATGTGTAAAACAGAGGTAATCATAGCTCCATCTATCTCACAGAGTCATTGTGAGGACTCAAGGTGATAATGCATGTAAGAACACTTAGCACAGTGCCTGATACACAATAAGTGCTTAATAAATTCTAACATTATTATTATGTTCATTATTATTATTCTTACTGTGTACCAGGCATTCTCTACAGGAGCTCAGATTTTAAAAGGAGAGACAAATAATTGCAGTTATATTTGATCATGTCATAAGAAGTATGAAGAGTATGGCTGTGGTGGGTCAAATGAGGGAGCCCTCAATTGAGAGGGAGGAGTACAGAGAAGCAGAAAAAGTTTTGCGACTCTTGAGTTAAGTGTTAAAAAGTAAGTAAGAGTTTGTCAAGAAGCCCAGGGGGAGAGGGATTCCAGGCAACAGGATTTGCCCACACAAAGCCAAGGAGGTGTGTAACTCTCAGGCCCTGAGCAAATAGTTGGGCTCTGCTGGGCACAAACTGGGATCTCCTGGGGGCGGGGGCTGGAGTGGAGTGGGGTGGGGTGGGGGAGTGACCAAGAATCTTTCCAGTTTACTCCCACCAGCCCCTGCACTGCGCCCTAGGCGCCCTACCTGACCAATCACGTGCGGCGCCTTCCTCTTCTTTCCTCTGAGCAGCCAGGTAAGCTCACACACCTTGCCCCAGCAGGACTTCGTGCATAGGTGGGTCGACTAAGACCCGGCAGATCAAGCCAGCCAGCGACCCTGGCCCTGGTCGTGGGCCCCTACTTCTTCCTCCTCCCAGTCCTGGAGCAACGCCTCCCACTCCAATTAAAAAAAAAAAACAACAAACCACCAAGCACAGGGTCACATGGGTTCTCTAGACAACCCCATGCTCTCATACACACCCGTACACTTACACGGCAGCCCCCCCCTCCAAGACACACACGGTTTCCAGCCCTCCAAGTGAGCACATACACTAGCCACACGCATCCCTACCATCCACATGAGCACATCACACCCAAAGACACACACACACACACACACACACACACACACATTGCACCCTCACACACATAAGCCTTTGAACACACACACCTTAAGTAGTCTCATATATAAAGACAGCTTGCTCACGAACACACTCACACACTACACACCACAACAGTCGCCACCCATAAACCCACATTGACACAGCGCATCTAAGGGTAAACACACCAAACACACACACTGCACACGTATACACACTCACCAAAGCACGACCACCAACCTCAGCAGAAACATACATCGAACACACCCACATTCAGACTGCATCCATATAGTCACACTATAGTCTGACAGAAACACAACCTACAAGCGTGCACACACAAACACCACACAAGCACATGCTCCATGTGTAAGGGTAAACCAAATACACACCATGCACTTGAACTAAAACACGCACCGCGCACACCCCCCCCACAGCCACACACCAAATGCACACACAGACGTACCGCACTCGCGCGCGCGCGCACATACACGCGAACATACATACATACATACACACACAGCCTGCCCCCTCCTTCCTCCGGCGGAAGAGAAGGGGGCGAGGAGGGGAGGGGGGAAGGAGGGGAGAAGGAGGGGAAAGAAGGAAGGAGGATGGGCGGGCGAGGCAGTGCAGGCACAGACGGTCTTTTCCCTTTGACCCCATTAACGCGCCTGTTCCCCATTTCCAAGCAAAGGGAGTGAGTGAATTGGGTTTAGGTGGGGTTCAGTCAGAACCCAGGAAAACTGGAGGGTCCAAGGAATTCATCCGCAGGTGGCTGGCGCGGGGCTGGAGAGCTCCGCGAGGACCCTGATTCAGCATTTAGTAGACCCCGCCGGAGGCTCCTCCTCCCCGCATCGTCCCCAGAACCCTTCACTGCCTAGACCTCTGCCCGGCCCCCTGGGGCGGAGGGGAAGCGTCTTCCTCCCCTACCTGAAAGCGTGGACAACTGTTAGGGGTGGAGGATTTTACTGGTTTCAACAAGTAAGAAGTTTAGATCCACAGACAACCTTTTTGCAAAACCTGTTCTAATGTAGCTTAAAGACTTGTCTTAATAGAAGGCTCAACATTTTGCAAAGCAACTAATTTTCTACATAGAAGGCAATGACTGTGAGAAATCACTGACACCGCGCTGGACACATAGTAGGGCATTATAAATGTTCCTCCCTCCCGCTGATATCACCAAATTTGTCAGGGCTATCTGCAGTCAAGCACCAGCCCCAGACAGCTCTTGGGCAATGAGCGAGCTGTTTTCCTTAGCACACATGCCCTGCTGAGAACAGAGGCATTGGCCAGGGAGCCACCAGAGGCAGGGGGCGGTAGAGTTGCTAAAGGTGCTTTGCCCTTCTGGCATATCCCCCTCGGGAAACTCTGAGCTCCCCGCCCACCGTAGAGGGCTACAAGGATCACTGCAGAATTCTCCGCATCCAGATGACCATCTGGCTCCTGTCCTCTGTGTGCCTCCTTTCTGTTGAGATGGATAGCAGGTGAAGAAGAGGTGGAGGAAGAGAACTCCGGCCTGCTGCGGCGCCTTGCCATGCAAAGTGCATAGACTTCAGAGTCGTTATAAGTTCGAGTCCCAGCTCTGCCACTTCATATCTGACTACCTTGGCAAATCACTGGCTTAATTCGCGGGGTGGTTGTGAAGTTTAAAGGACAAAACATGTAAAGCGTGTATGTAACACGCTTATCTCAGTTAAGATCCCAGAGATTTCTATTGTCTCCTCCTCTCCCTCATCCTCATCAAAGATAAAGATTTGGGAGTTTGTGGAGTCCTTGGGGCTGCAGTGAAACCATTCGGCACATCACCTCCACTCCTCACCTCCTCACAGGGACTTACTAATTCACTACCCCTGCATTCTTCTCCCGTTTTCCAAGTTGCCTGTGTCAATTTTTTAAAAATATATATTTATAGTGAACACTTATTGAGTGTCAGGAACATCTCCTCTTACTTTATGTCTTCCCAGTGCCTAGCATAGTGCCAGACACAGCACAGGCTGTGTACAAGTGGCAAAGCAAAGCCCTGGGTGAAATCTCTAAGAAACACTGAGACTGAGGGCACATAAAGAGTTATCACAAGGAATCTATAGAGAGAACTTCAATAGTGACACCCCAAGCATTGTGGCGGTGGAAGGCAGTGGCTTTTGAATAAGGGGCTATTCTATTCCTTCTCAAAGTCTTCAAACTCTAAGCCTGCCTGGAAGAGTGTTGTCTCACTGTGACTGAGGTTTCTGCAGTCAATTAAGAAGAAAGCCTCTTTCCTGGAGGGCAGCGGCCCTGGCCAGCTAAAAGGTGACTCACTGTCTCAGAGTTAGGCAGTAGAGGTGGCGCTAAAGTGGCAATGAATCAGTCCACGATGGCATGGGGAGATTACCTGAGTGATGATGAGAAAGGGGATGAGGCAGAAGCCTGAGCCCTTGAGGCTGGCATTAAGTGATATAGTCTATATCCGTACGCACAGAGTCAGTTCCTAACCCACCTCCCCACTTCCACCCCCACGAAGTCCTGAAGGATAGCCCTGGCAGCCTACTTAGCAGAGGAAGTGGAGTGGAAAGCACCTTTCCTGGGGGTATGCTTGGGAGACCTGGGTTCCAATCCTGACTCTGCTACTTACTGTGTGACCTTGGGCAAGCCCTTATCCTTCCTGTGCCCAACTCCAGACGGAAGTTAAGGGGGCAAGGGGCTCTGTGCAGGGCCTTGTGCTGTTTTTTTACCAATGCTATTTCACACACTTCTCCCCACAGTGCTATGGAGTGAGCATTTATTCCTCTATTTTGCAGTTGAGAAAACTGAGGCTGAGTGATATTCGGTCACCCTCCTTCTCTATAATATGTTATGCAGATTTTATGCATTTATGTGATCAAGACAATCATTGTAACCCAAGCCAACAACCTGTCAATCCTCTGGCTACTGGCTCCCTATGCGCTCAGGTTCAAATCATGTCTCCCAGCTGTCCCCAAAGTCAACCTGTGTTGCTTTTCTGACACGGCAGTTGGCTACCTGGTTTGGTTTCTCTTTTCATCTTTCAGGAAGCCCAACCACCCTCAAGTCAAATCTTTCCCAGTCATATTATTCTAATATCCCACATTAGAAAGCAAGCACCACCAGGAAGATTTACCCCCAATATCAATGTTTTATCACAGGGTGGGGGAACTGGCTGCAGGCTGCTGCAGTGAGGAAGGGGAGCAGAGCTGCCAGGGCCAGAAGGAGGGGTTGCAGAAAAAAAAAACAGGAGAGAGAGAGAGGATGCCAGAGACAAATTGGACTGGCCTCAAACTGCGGCTCCCTCCCTTTCTCCCCCTCTCATGATCTGGTGGTCTAGAATGTATAAAGGGGCAGCACCTAGCCTATTTTCAGCAAGAGGAGAGGGAGAGATCCTCTCTTTCAATGAAAGGGAAAACCGCCCCGATCCTGTGTTGGGTAAGATTTATTTAATTATTGCGGGAGGGGGGGTAGGAAGGGAGAGGAGGGGAAGAGAGCATGTTCGCGGTAGTGATGGTGGTGAGGTGGTACTTAAAGAGCGCCACCAATGCTTCTGCCAGAGCCAGAAGCTCTCTCCATTTTCTAGGGGATAAGAGAGAATTGCCACTGGGCTTCTGGAGCTCACTTCCAATCCGGGTCCCTAAGAGCCACATCTCTGAGCCTTTGGGGAACAAGTCCATGTCTTCCTGGGCTGCCCCAGTACCTGTATGCATGCCTGGAGTCAGCAGCTGCCCTATATCCTTTCCGCTCCCCTTCCTTCCATTTCTTCTTCACCTAGACTCTGCTTCCTTCTATTTCCCTCTTGCCAGGCTCATGCATAGTCTCTGACATTCGTCACTCTCCTCTGCCCTTTCTTTTCCATTCCTGTACTTCTCTGTCAACAGCACTCTCCCTTTTTCCATTTACTTTGCCCAGGAGAGGAGAAAATTGACTTCAAGGGGGTGTAATCGTGTATTTGAAAGCCTCCCCACTTGCGTTTACAACCCCATATTGCCCTTGATGCGTCAGCTGAGAATATTCAATGCTTGTGAATAATATATTTTTGCTTGGCTGAATAGTGATCTGTATATATGATTGTTGGGCTGCAGATGAAAAGGCATTTTTGGAAGATGTGTTAGAAGATAAAATGGTTCAAGCAGGTGTGGATGGCCTTCTGACTTCTCCAAGTGCCAACAAGATAGAAAAAAAAATGATGAAGACTATAGTTTTGTTGTGTGTGTGTGTGTGTGTGTGTGTGTGTGTGTGTTGGGGGAGGGCTGACACCATTCTCATCCAGGTGTGTAGAGGACTTTGTGAAGTTAGCATCATTTGCTCTTGCTGCTCATTGAACTTTGAACAAAATGATCTTTTTGCCTCTGAGTCTGGAAGAGCAGAGACCCTGGTAAAGATGGGAAACAAAGAGGAGGAAAAGTGAGGCAAGGAGAGGAGGTGGTTGTTCCTTGGGCAGTCCTTGTGTGCACAGGTCTAACAAGGGATGCTCCCTGTTCTCCAATGCCATACAAGTTAGGGCAGAAGAGCAACAATGAGGAGTAGCAAAAAAGTGTGCTTGGCTGAGATCCAAGAGTTATGGGCCTTCCTTTTGGCTCTCCACTAATTAGCTCTGTGTCCTTCAGTAAGTTTCTTAGCCGTATGAACCTCCACAACTCCCTTTCCTTCACCTGTAATGTGAGATTGTGTGCCACAGCCAAGGAAGAGGAAAGTCAGAGAACTGAGAGGAAGAGACATTTGGGCTGAGTTTTGGAAAAGGGATCAGCTCTGAATAAAGAGATAGGAGATTGTGGGGGAACAATTAGAAACAGTGGGAGTAGCCAAGGGAATTTAGCAAACAGGTATGCAGAAGGCACTGAGCTGGCTGCTGCGTGGAAAATTGCCATGAATCAGCCCCTGCCCCTATCCCTCTGCAAAAGGCTTTACACAGAGAGTGGGGAACCTGAGTAGCATAACTTAGCACAAGCAGCTCATCCTAGGACAGGCTCTGCTAGCAGTATCTACAGCTCGTCCCAGGACAGGCCGTGGCCACGCCACAGGAATGACCAGCTGGTCACACATCTACTTATTCCCTGGTCGGACGGACCAGGAGAGTCACCAAGAGGTAGTGCAGAAGCAGGGCTCTAGGGGCCTGAGGGCAGCTCGTTGTGGAGAGCCCTACGTGAGGGAGGGAGAGGAAGCCTGAGGGTGCTGAACAAATTTGCCCGGGTTTCTGAGCATGCAAAAGATTTAATTCTTTGAATTCTCTGCAAGAGTAGGCAGGAAGAATGGTCTTTGTGCGCAGAGGAGCTTTGTTTAACTTTGCAGGTCCTGTGCTCTCTCAAACCACAAAGGGGTGGGACACACTGAAGGCCAAGTTCTGCAGCACAGGGGCAGTCGGGGACCTAGGACCACCCTTCCAGGGGGAGGATGCAAGGTCCACGGCTGGCCAGCTGGTCAGTTCCCACCCCTTCACCACACCCCCTCACCCCCTCCCCCTCTCCATTCCCTCTGCTGTCACCTAGCTCAGGGTCCAGGGCTGGCAACCTGGCAGGGTCGAGGTTCCAGAAGAAAGGGAAAGGAAGACCCACTTAGGATCCCCTTCACTCCCCTACTCCTCACACACACATTGGGGTCTTTAGGTCTACAGAGAGGCCGGGGTGCTTTCTCTTTCAAGCTGTGGACAGTGGCAGTGTGGCCTTGTGTTCTAGAGTTGGCTTAGTCCAGTAGAAGAATCAAGGACTGCAGATATGAGTACTGTGTCTCTACAGTGTTCTTAAATAAACAGGATAATAAGAAATTGCCCTGGTTGTGTTTAGGGCTTGGAGATGCTCAATAACTTGTCAAAGGCCTCTCAGCTGCTTAGTGACTACGCAGGCTTCCTGCCTCTTGGTCTAGGACTTTTTCCACTGCATCAAATCCGAGACAGTAGTCTAATTTTGAGGAGGGTTAAATAGGTAGTTAGACAGATAAGGATTAATATTTTTTTTTAAATGGTTGTTTTAAAGTAGGTTTAAAACACTACTCCTATTATGAAAACTACCTGGAAAACATCTGCAACAGCCCCAATTCCCTATGAGAGTCACTCAGACAGGGTTTTGAAAAGGAAAACTGGCAGAAAATGGGATGCTTATTGGGGAAGATACAATTAAAGAGGAAGAGAAGCAGATGGGGGTTGGGGAATTAAGAGGGAGGACGGGTAGCTCTCAGCACAGATTCTGAGAGCAACTGTATTCTGAAGCTTTCCTTGACAGGCCTCTGTCTAGATGGTTTAAGGGAGTGTCTCATTGGTCTTTTCTCTATCATGTTCATTCTGTAGATGCCCTAGCTGTGGTGTGGAGGGCCAAATGGGTGATGACCCTCCCTTGAATTCAGAGTCTCATTTCCCTCCTTCCTTCTGTTGCAGTGAATACATTGGAGATGTCTATTCTCTCTCTCTCTCTCTCTCTCTCTCTCTCTCTCTCTCTCTCTCTCTCTCTCTCTCTCTCTGTAAAAATGCATATGTGAGAAAATATGAGGATACACATGTGAATGGATGTCTGTGAGAAGGAACGTGTGTGCCTGAAAAGGAATGGTCTTAAAGAGGGAAACTTAGTGAGCCAGGGGAGTTGAGAAGATGGGAAAAATTAATCAGAGTTCACTGAGTGCATACTGAAAACCTATGACTGAGTAAAGGTCTTCCCAGGGCTGGTAGACCTGAGGAAACAGTTAATTATTGATGTTGTTTAAAGGAACAAAGGAGAGCAAATGTACTTAAATCAGTGCAGGGAAGGATAATGTTACACCCATGGGCCTTTCTTGATAGTCCTTCAGGCTCTTTTTTAAGATTATATTGGGGAATTGGGAGAGAGGAACAGTGTTGGGGAATTGGGGAAGGGGAAGAGTCAAGTTGTCCTTGAATCTTAGTTGTGGAGGGCGCAGCAAGCTCAGCTCCAAGTCTAGTTGTGCTGCTCGGCTCAAGGAGCTGTGTTCAATTGCAGGTGGGTGTAGCCACCATCCCATGTGGGAGTTGAACCAGCAGCCTTGTTGTTAAGAGCATGCGCTTTATCCGCTGAGCCACCCGGGCGGCAGCTCAGCTCAAAGTGCTGAGTTCAGTCTTTAACTGCGGGCAGGCACAACCCACCATCTTGAACAAGCAACCTGGTTAGGAGCACGTCTCTCACCAGCTGAGCCATCCTGTCACCTATTGGCAGCTCAGAAGCAGCTCAGCTGAGGCTCAGCGTCACTGGCCCATGTGGGAATCGAACTGGCAACCCTGTTGCTCAGAGCTCGCACTCTTGAGCAAGCTCTTAAGCAACTGAGCCACTCAGCTGGCCCAGTCCTTCAGACTCTTGACATTTACGTGACCTCCAACTAGATTGCAAGATCCCAAGGACAGAAAATGGGGTTTGCCACTCCAGATCGTTTCCCCTTTTCCTCCACCATCCTTGGCATGCATGGGTTGCACACTGTGCTGTGGAAGCAAAAGGTAGGGATTAAATTCCTTTTGTGGGCTGGTAAAATTTTTTCTACATTATAGCCTAGACCAGGGGTTGGCAAACTGCGGCTCATGAGCCATATGCAGCTCTTTGGGTACGTTCTGTCTCAAAAGTTTGCCGATCCCTGGACGAGCCAATCCTGTCCCTCACAACAATTTAAAAATTATTTGAGAACCATAAATATATATTTTACATAATCACCATTATGTAAATAATATCCTTTAAAAATTTTATAAATGAAACTATGATAGTTTTATTTTCATTTTTAATTTTACTTCAGAGCCTGTGGCTCATGAGCCACAGTTTGCTGACCCCTGGTGGCTCTTTCGTCTCAAAAATTTGCAGACCCCTGGCCAAGACTAATCCCCTTATCCCTACAGTTAACTAACTGCCTTGTATATCTGATCATGAAAGACCCAGTGAAGAGACAGTTCAACCCATCCCTTCTGAAAGTGTGTTTCCTGCTAACAGGGGATGAGTATCCATTTTTGCTTCAAAGAATGGTGGGAGGGCATTCTTCAATGGGGACACTATCTGCCTTATTCCAGATAGTAGCACTTCTGCTCAGTCTTCCTCTTAAATTTGACTCTTGGGTATTTTGGAGGGCAATTCCCTACCTTGATACAGCACTGTACCCTGCGGAGGATTCTTTCATTCCACTCTATCTCTTATTTAGTCTTTACCACAACCATACCTAAGAAGCATCATGATTCTTATTTTGTAAGGTGATGGAACTGAGAGGACCAGAAAAGTGAGATAATTTGCTCCAAGTCACTTAGTTTGGTAAGTGTGTGAACTTATTATACGTGTGGTGAGGCTGGGATTTGAACCCAAGTTGTAGTCCATACTTCAGGACCTTTTCAGGATGTCATGCTGTCATCTTGGAGGTGGACTGGCGTGAAAGATGTTGTGGGAGGAATACATAGAGCTGTTGGTGCCTTTCTGCTCTATCTACTCCTCTCCTCTACCTTTCATAATAGTCTTCTTCAAAACCACCTTCTTCATCATCATCTGTCTTATTTATCTATTCTATCTATGTATCTATCATCTATCTATCTATCTATCTAGTCTAAACTATCAGTCATCTACCTTCACTCTCATTTTTTAGGAATAGTGTGTATATCCAGCCTCCTCCTTAGGAAAGAAGGTAGGCTTGATCCAGACTATCCCTATTACAGGCAGCAGATGCTGGTGATGCATACCAAGAAATACTGTGGCTTAGTGGGAAGATCAAGGCCAGGTCTGAGGATAGGTAGGGACAGCTGGTTTCCCAATCATATTCTTCCATGACATTTTTGTGCAACTTCAAGTAAGTCACAACCTCTCCAGAGATTGCTGTGAGAGCAAAGTAGCATGATTCATTTATCCATGAATTATAAACAGTTGTTTTAATCATAAGACATTTATGTTCTCTCAAAACCCTTTGAGTTTGCAATCCTATGATTCACCCAACAAACACATATTGCACACCTACTGTGTGCTAGGGCCTGGAGATAATGGACATATGGAAAGCTTTCGAGAAAATAAGGCACAAGACAAATTAGGCATTTATTTATTTATTTATTTATTTATTTATTTATTTATTTATTACCTCCTGTTGATGGAAAATCTCACTTTTTACTTTTTCTGCAACAACATAATAGAAGCAGCAACCAAAAGGGAAAGAAAAAAGGATTAAATAGTGACACAGCTTGTGATGCCAGTACTGTTATGCACTCTAACACATACTACAGATAATAGTGAGGATATCTATATCTTCTTGTACTTGATTCCACATCACCTTGTTTACGCTATCCTTTGGGACATTTATAGCATAGAGATTGACTTTCATCCTGAGCTTGAGTTGTTTCTTTGGTCAATACAATTTTAAAAGGGCATGCCACATTCTATAGAATGACAACTATACTTATTTTACCAAGAGGTTGTAATTTGTGCTGGCTGTCTGCCTTCATATAAGACCTCTCCTGGCATATCGAATCAGGCTTTGATTATATGTCCATTCTTCAGATTTCATTATTTAGCTATGCATTATTTTGCAGCTATTAAGAGCAAAGGTGGATGGGGCAGTGGAAAGAGTATTAGGATTGAGAAGAGCTAGGTTCTTGTCTAGACGCTGATGTCAAATTGCTGTGCGGTCTTGGGCAAACCTCTGTCCCTGTCTGAGCCTTAGTTTTCTGAACTGTAGAATGGAAGCTTTGAACTAGGTGGTGGCTAAGGTCCCTTTTATCCCTGATCCATTCTAATATTCTAAGCAGTTTGTGAAACATTATTTTTTTGAAGCCAGAGCTTTTCTCAATACATTTTCACAGTGCTACCTCTAGTTTATGAGCTTCTGTTATAGCATGATGAGCTGACTTCACATATTGAAGAATGCTGTCCCAAATTTAATTATCTTGGGACATTATCACTGCATAGGATAAAATGAGCCATTTTGTATCTGTTGCCTTTGCTGAAATGGAGGTTATAGGATAACAACTTAAAGGCTAACTCATTAATGCACAGGGATGAATGAGGTTATATGCCAGCAGACCAAATTGGTGCCCAAATGTTTTCATCTAGAGACCTTTCTTTCCTGTGTTGTGATATAGTAATGGGGATTCCTTTATCCATTGTCACCTCCTGTAGACATTTGAATAACAAAAGCAATGCCTTCTGGCCACCCAGCCCTTTCCACTAGCAATTTCTCAAACTCTGAAGAGCTTTTGGAGGCTTGGAGCAAAATTCTGATGGTGCCATAAAGTGACTAATTTATAAAATTTGAATTTATAAAATTTATAATTTACATAGTTAAAATTTATAAAAATTTATAAAAACTGAATCCTCAGAAGGACTCCAACAATGATATCAATGCAGTTCTTCACCTTTTTCTCATAGGTGTTTACTAGGGAGCACTGTGTCGTCCCTAAGTATTTGATAGGGTCAGCAGAGTACATTAGTCCTCCAAACTGTGAAGGCTGTGGATTTATGCCTAGCTGAAAGCCTTTCTGTCCTGGCAATGTCGAAGCAGGTGACCTTTCTGACATTAATTTGTTTCTCCATCTGTGCCATGCACTGTGGGAGGACGTGAGGAACAAGCTTGATGCCACTCATGAGTGTTTCCCCTTTTTATACCGCTGAAGACTCCATCTAGGTGTGCCTCTGCTCTTTGTTCAAATTCTCTCTCCTGGTATCTGCTTATACCCTAGCCCTTTTACTGATCCAAATAAAATTACACATTCTTTTGCCAGTGACAATGTAAAAGTGAATGGTTTGAAAGAGAAATAAATTTTGAGACATACAAGCATTTTGCTGATCTGAATAATAGCATTTGAAAAATTGACTTATGCAGTTAGTTTTTCTAAATTTTATAAGGTGATTTTTGTATACTTGACCCTGATGCCATTGGAGATTGAATAAGAAAGATCTATTCCCAACAATCTTTCAAGATCTCTTTACCTGTTTAATTTAATTCAAATGTAGTAGAGATAGATCAGAGTAAGTGGTTAGATGCATTGCTACAAATTCTAATTTTATGTAATTACTTTTGAAACCTGATATTTTCTGGTAAAGTCACGACCTCTGCAAAGGACCTTCAATATCAATGTGTTTATTAAAAACCAATGCTAAATATCACACATACATTATTCATTTAATTCTCACACAACTGCTGAAATGCGTACTGCATTATTTCCCCCTGTTATAAGGGAAGCCACTGAGGCTCAGAGAATTCAACTAACTTTTTTAAGGTCACACAGCTAAGACATTGTGAAGTCTGGCTTTGAACAGTTCTATTTAGCTTAAACCCCAGTGGAAACTAAGGATATTTGTCTAAAGATGTTGTGTTTGAAAATGTCTTGAATTCTAGGCCAAAACTGAGAGGGCTTGCTTTCATTTTTCTTTTTGAGTATCATTTGATGTCATTATCACTTGGTCACTTCAGGTCAGCACCATAGAATGCTGCAGGGGGAAGGAGAAGACACTTTGGAGCAAGAGCAGTCTCTTGGCACCTTGTTCCCTGTGAGGAGCCTCCTTTTGTGTTCAGCTTAAAAAGCCAAGCCTGAGGACAACTATCAGATCTTGTGAACCTGTTATGTGCCTCTCTCATAATAATGTTGAAGCCTTCTTACTTGCCTCCCTTCCCCACCCTGCTCATCTGCTTTCGCGTCTGGGCACAATGGCCTTCCTAACTCTGCTTCTGTCGTGTATTCTACTGGTGCCTTGAGAGGGTTGAAAGTAAACAAGATAGTGTCAATTTTGCTGGCAGAACTGAAGCATATGATTGCTCTTAAGTTTAGCCCTGTATCTTTGAGCAGGAGGCAATGACAAACGGTTTATTCTAAGGCCTTTGATTTCCTTTGGAATTGTAAGCATCTAGACTGACTCATCTCTCAAAGGCTTTCCTCTCTCTCTCTTTTTGGCTGGTGTTATTGTGAGGTTTTCTTGTTTGTTCTTACCTTATTTTGGCAGGGGGAAAGGAATTGATTTTCATCTTGATTTTTGGGTGAAAGAACGAGCTATACTCTTTGGATGACCAGATCTGGTAAGCTTCAGCAAGAAGAAATAACTGCAACTCCAAAACAGGTACAAAAATATCTGAATTGGAACAAGGGGAGATGGGAACAATGTTAGAAAAATGAAGCCAGAGCTAGGTTGCCTGTGTCAGGATGAGACCTTCGGCTAACAGGTTTTGGAACTGTTATTGTGAATGAAGGATTGTTAGAGGCTTACTCTGGGACTGTGGTTAGGTTATGTGCATGTGCCTTTGGTTAAAATGGTAATTTTGTGGATGTAGTTTGTTCGTTGGGCTTAAGCATTCGCTTTGGGTCGAGGGGACGGTGCATTGCAGTTGAAGGACGTTTTAAAAGACCCATGCTAAGGATTTTCACCTTAGCTCATTTCAAAAGCCATAGAAAGACCCCCTCATCCTTTCTCGTACTGCACTTTAATTATCTGGCCAGCATTTATTTCTGACATGTGTGATTTTGACCATTAAGGAAAGTGGACAAAAGAGAATTTTGGAAACAAAAGTAAGGTGGCTTTTTTCATTTGTTTTTTTGGACAGAGCTCATTTATATAGATTATTGAATAATAAACTCCTACCTGCCTTTTCTCTGGCAAAGACACATAACCTGATCTTTGTAATTTAAATCTCCCCCCCCCCCACCACCAATAATACATGGAATGTCATCATAAAACTCTATGGGAAAGGGAAGCTCAGAAAAGTGGCATGTGACCTCTTCCTTTCTTGTCAAAAGGTTTAGTTCCCTGTGTTCCAAATTATCTTCTCTGTCAGGAGTCAACTTATATACACTCACCAAGACCATAAACTTCAGAGCTATCTTAAATTATTTCCTTTCCATTACAATACAAAATTCCCGTAAGTACAGAAAATTCTACCCATATAATCCATCCCCTGCTCCAGCCCCAGTGACACTGACTTGTGTCAGCATCTCTTGCCTTTTGGCTGATCTACCTACTTCAGGCTCTACCCAAACCAGGCTTTCCACTACTCTCTGTTATTTTTCCAAGCTGCAGCTCTGACTTTGCCACTCCCCACTTAAAACCCTGAAGTAGTTCCCTACTGCCTTCAGGAGCAAGTCCAGCTCCTTAACATGGCTAACAGGGACATTCATGATGTCATCCCTGCCTATCCAAATTTATCTCTTTTTATCTCCTTTACACAGCTTTAAGAATATAACAACCTCTCTCCCATCTCCTTGTCTTTGCACAAGCTGTTCTCTCTTTCTGGACACTCCCCCCTCCCTGTCTCCAGGCAGACTTAGATGTTTCCTCCTTTCTTCTGTCAGGGTACTTTGTTTATATCTTGGCTGATTGACTTATCACAAGGTTTTGCAAATTGTTGCTAACCTGTATATCTCCTTCACTGCACAGTTAAATCCTTTATGAAAGGAGTAATATCATCTCACTCATATTTGAATCTTTAGTGCCTGGTACAAAGTGGGCATTTAATACAGGCTTTTTAAAAATGAATAAATGAAAGAACAAAAGAATAATAGAGGTGAGTCTGTGCAAGAAAGGATGCCATGTGTGGGGTCCAGGGAGATCCCCACCGAAGTATCCTGCGCAACCTGGGAGCAGTAGGAGATAGTGGGCACCATGGAGAAGGGACAACTTTGCCAGTTCAACAAGACAAACTTCACTCTGATCAGCAATCTTGTATGGGGAGTCTCACCAGAAATGTCCTGGAAATGTCATGGTACAAATGGATGTGTTTTTTTAATGAAAAAATAATACAAATCAAGTTGCACAATTTTTGGTAAATAGATAAAAGGCAGAAGGCAAGCAAAATCCCATATATACTATAATACATAATACATATGTTGTTAGTATCTGAGTGCATTTCTTTAAGTCTTTTATCTTCATGTGTGCTTTTTCACACAGTTGTAAACATAATACAATTCTGCATTTTGTATTTGTTGTTTAAGAGCTCTTTGTAAATATCCATACTGTGACAATTTCACAATTTATATAACTAGTTTCATTGCTGGGCTACCATTTCCCTCCTTATTTTTTTTTACTGTTATGGCTCATGTAAATGTGGTTTTTCCTCTTTGTAGGAAGATTCGATTAGGATAGATTCCTAGAAGGGGAATTACTAGGTCAAAGGGCCTGGGGATGATTTTTGGCTTGAGACTCATGTGTCCAGTTTGCTTTCTGAAAGAGCTGTACAGATTTACAGGGCCCCTAACCTAGATGGATGTGCCCATTTCACCCAACCTGGACAGCATCGAGTATTAACATTAAAAATAAAAATAAACTTCATCAATGTTCTAATTAATTAATGGAAAAGATTAACTTATTCTTGTCTCAGTGTACATTTTTAAATTGTAAGTAAGGTTGTTTCTTTTTTAGTCTTTTCTTTCTTTCTTATTTTTGCCTAATTAGATTCTTTTCTGGACTATTGGTTCAGGACTGATTTTTTTTAAGTTGAATTTTTTTAAAATAAGCAACCAGAGGCAGCTCTGCTTGAGGGTGAAGCCACCTCCCAGTTTTCCCTCCCCCTTTACCAACCTCCCCCCCATAGTTCCCTCCACCAAGTCCAGTGACAATTGGATGATGCAGCCTTGATAATCATTCGATTCCAGAATGGGTGGCTGCATTCCTTTTCTGAAGGCAGCAAGGACACTGTGCCCCAGAATAATGCCCCTTTTGCTGTTGTTGTCCGCCTTCATATTTTTAGTGAACGTCCTGGGAGGAGCCCCAGGACACAACCCAGACCACAAGACGAAGATGATATCAATACACAGTCTCTCGGAGCTGGAGCGTCTGAAGCTGCAAGAGACTGCTTACCACGAACTCGTGGCCAGACATTTCCTCTCTGAATTCAAACCTGACCGAGGTGAGCGGTACCCTGGAGTGTGGCGTCCTCGCCTTTGGGCGAGTGGACCCTCCGGGGATGGGACGGGCGAGCTGGGGGTCCAAAAGGATGGGAGGGGCTCGTGCCTGGTCTCAGATCTGTTCCGTTCTACTGGCGCCAGGAGAACTGAGGAAGCAGGCGTTGAAGTGTGTTTGTTGAATTGCAAAAGAGGTGTAGATTAATTGAGTTGGGTCAAAGATCTGGGGTCTTGAGAGACAGTAAGACCGACAGGCATATGTCGGGGACAGACAGGTTAGCAGAGGACAGGTGAAGAGACAGACGCACCAGGTACAGTGTGAGAAGGAGTCAGAGGACAAAGGCGCAGAGGGACACTCTGAGAGAAGACTGGGACAGGCAGAGACAGCGCCGTTAAGAGATGGAGAGTAAAGGGAAATAGCGAGACTGTGAGAGACAGAGACGCGCCAATCCCGGCGTAGAGCGGCGGAGGGAGGTGCGCTGAGAGCGCTTGCCCAGCTCAGCTGGCTGCAGAAGAGCTAGTGGGACCAAGCTTTGGAGGGGGTTCGAGTGTGCAGGAGGTCTCAAGGGTGCGGGCGCCGATTCAGCAGCTGAGGGGAGGGGGAAGGGGAACGCGCGGGCCGAGGAGCGCCCCTGCAGTAATGAAAAGTGTAGGGGCGGCAGGTTCGCTAGGCTCGCGCAGCTGACGCAGCGGTCAAGGAGCGAAGCAAAGGGCGACAAGACCCCGTAGGGCAGCCGCCGCTGAGGGGTTCTGAGCCGGGGACAGATCTGGGAGCCGACCGCATTCCGGGTGCGAACCCGTCTGCAGTAACTTGGCGACACCTATTCTAGGAGGCTGCGCAGTCAGAGCCCTTCCTCTAGCCTGTTGCACTGTCCCGGCGCTCAACGCCCTGGAATTTATGTTTTAAGCGTTGTGCTCTGCTACTACTGGTGCGAAATAAGATGCGTGGTCCACACGCGGCGCCTAAGATCGTCTGGTTTGGTTCAATTATTGGAACCTCATATATCGTAGATAGGATTAGTCCCGTTTTCAAACAGGGAAGCTGAGGCTGAGAGAAAGCAAACCACTTTTTTGCGGGCTGGACAGAGTTGTTTGCCCCCCTCCCCTATCCCTGCGGATCAATGCACTGAGATACTTTAGTCACTTACCAAATCCTATTTGTGTGAGTGTGCGTGTCTTGTCTTTTTTCTCTTCCCATAGCTCTACCTACTGACCGTCCAAACACTTTGGAGAAGTGGTTTCTGATTCTGAGAGGACAACAGAGGGGTGAGGAGCTCTCGTACTTTCCTTAGGAAAGAAATGGGATGCTACACCCCTCCTGTATTGTGTCCCTCGCTACTGGAGACAAGGCGTGCCCACTGTCCCCTCCCAGAAACCCTGTAGGGGATTGTTTAAGGAAATGGTGCATTAACTGCATGCGTCTGGCTGTCCCATCAGATCGGCCTAAGCCTTCCTGTTCGATCCAGCCCAGACTGATCGCCCAGAAGAAATTATCCTCATTGCTTCAAGGTGGTCACTCCCCTGGCAGGATTTATGGCAGGGACCTAGAGCTCCTTCGGGGTAGTTGAGTGGAGCTGAGTCCTTCAGCCAAACCACTGCAGGGTGTCTTTGGCTCATTCCGCGAGGAGGGGCGCTGCAGGTCTGGAAGGGTAAGGATTGACTGCGGGTGGTTGCTTAGAGGAATGTTACAGCCCCTGCAGTTCCTCCTGGTTTAAACGCTGTGAAACATTGACGTTTCTCATTCTTTCCCTGGTTCCCTAGTCGTATCACTCAAGACGTTTGGCATTCGTCTGGAAGAGGTGCTGGTGAATGAGCTTACCCGCCGCAAGCATCTTGAACTAAGAGCCGCGATGCAGACTGAAGAATCTGTGGGTCAGGCTGCGGGCCGTCGTCGGGGAAACGTGGTGCAAAGGATGTTTGGCCGCATCAGGCGCTTTTTCAATCGCAGACGGGATGAGCCCTCCTTGCCCCAAGAGTTCACTCGCCGTGGGCGTCGAGTGAGTTAAACCCTCTAGGTTTCAGGCAGGGGCCCTTCCTGAGGTGTGAAGGGATGTGGGGGGAGGGTCAAGGCCTGTGTATTCAGAGAAAGGAGGAGCTGTACAGCACAAGTTGGAGGGGAGCACTCGGCTTGTCCCAGAAAAAAATGCCTCCTGTTGTGAATGTGACACAATTCTCAGGAAAGTCCGAAGCGACCCTCCAGATCCCCCATTTTAAGATAGTCTGGGTTTCTCCACAGGGTGCAGTATCTGTGGATAGTCTGGCTGAATTGGAGGACGGGGCCCTGCTGCTGCAGACCCTGCAACTTTCCAGGATTTCTTTTCCAATTGGCCAGCGACTCCTGGGATCCAAAAAGAAAATGAGCCTCAATCCGATTGCTAAACAAATCCCCCAGGTTGTTGAGGCTTGCTGCAGTTTCATTGAGAAACATGGTAAGAGGGACACAAATTATGGTTAAATCAAGGTAGGAGGCCATTAAAGAAAGAACGGTGTTCTAGAAATGGAGAGAGAAAAGAGGTTACAAGATGAAGTGCTTGAAATGTTCCCTTGCCACCAGCTGGGTTAAGGATGCAGGGGGGTGGGTGGGAAGGAAATGCTATCTATGGGGAAGGGGACCAGAGATTCTTACCATCCCCTGGTCTTTTCTTTCAGGCTTAAGCACAGTGGGGATTTTTACCTTGGAATACTCCGAGAAAAGAGTGTGTGAGGTAAATTGGCTATGTTTACACTTTTGTTCCTTGACTGAGAAAATCAGGTGAGGTGGGGGCTCCCCCATAGATCCCAAGGGAGTTTCATGTCTGATAGTGGGAGCAAAGTCTTCTTTCTAGCCCCCCAGGAGCACCATATTGCCAGCTACCTCCAGTGAAGCCTGAGACTTATTGAAGGAATGACCAGGAGGGAGCCTGTGGTGGTCAGGGTAGGAAGACATGTATTCTCTTCCCTTTTCTAGCTCCGTGAAGAATTTGATCAAGGTCTGGATGTAGTGCTGGATGACACTCAGAATGTGCATGATGTGGCTGCACTCCTCAAGGAATTTTTCCGTGACATGAAGGACTCTCTGTTGCCAGATGATCTGTATATGTCTTTCCTCTTGACAGCAAGTGAGTCTTCTGATGTCTCTTCTCCCTTGTTGGGCAAGGAAAGGAGCTAGTAGTGTGTGTGTGTGTGGGGGGGGGGTCTAGGGACAGAGCTCAGGTTGCAAGACTCCAAGGAACTAAGACAGAATGACATCTGAAGATGAAAACACCTCTTCAGACTACTTTCCTTGTATTTCATAATATTCCATTACAAGTCTGCTGTTTGGAAATTTCTCCAGAGGTTCTTGAAGGTGTGCATGTCCTCTCAGGGCAAAGAAGAACTTGCTTTTTGTAGAAGGGGTTCAATTATGATAGGAGCACCTCTTACTTTTAGGGCTTCTGAGCTCCAATGCTATGGGAATAAGCAAAGAAAAGATGCCTGGCGACTTTCTCCATAGCCTTCAGTGATTTTCAAGCAGAAACACATTTCTCTTCGTAACAGGCTGCAGCCAAGGCTAGCCCACTGAGTCAGCCCCTGTTTTCTTTCCTATAGCTCTGAAGCCACAAGATCAGCTTTCTGCCCTGCAATTGCTGGTTTACCTGATGCCACCCTGCCACAGTGACACCCTGGAGCGTCTGCTAAAAGCCCTGCATAAAATCACTGAGAACTGCGAGGATTCCATTGGCCTTGATGGACAGTTGGTAAAAAGCTCTTGCAAAGGGTAGTGAGAGCTGTGGTAGGGGACATGTGTGGCAGTATATGAGAGAGACAGAACCAGAGAGACAGAGGAAGAGGGAAACAAGAACAAAAAGAGATGTTTCCATTTGTATAACTTCCATTACTGCCTCAAAGTCAACCACTTCCTGCTTTCCTTTACCTAGGTTTCAGGTAACCGGATGACTTCCACCAATTTGGCCTTGGTGTTTGGATCTGCTCTCCTGAAGAAGGGGAAATTTGCCAAGAGGGAGTCCAGGAAAACAAGACTGGGGATTGACCACTATGTTGCTTCTGTCAATGTGGTCCGTGCCATGATTGACAACTGGGATATCCTCTTCCAGGTAGGTGAAAGTTTTGGACACACTTATTTCACAGCTCTTTCCTGTTTACAAGGCAGGGAAAAGTTGTGCATGCATCCCTGAGGGTAGCCAAAGTTACCTCAAAATCCCCCAGTCTAGAAATTCTTCTCACATTAACCTGTCATGGTTCCTGATAGAGATAAATATAAATTTTTGGAAACATTGTTTCATAAAGGCTAACATTGCTCATTTTACTCTCAGGTGCCTCCCCATATTCAGAGACAGGTTGCTAAGCGTGTGTGGAAATTCAGTCCTGAAGCCCTTGATTTTATCAGACGCAGGAATTTGAGGAAGATCCAGTGAGTGTTTTCTTGATTTGTTTATGCTTAGCTTGAAAAAGAATCTCCTATGGGGGTTTCAAACCCTACACAATCTTTATATTAGTCAACGAAAGTACACAAACTGAGTTGCTTTGTCAAATTGATTCTCATTCAGGAGTGCACGGATAAAGATGGAAGAGGATGCTTTACTTTCTGATCCAGTGGAAAACTCTGCTGAAATACGGGCTGCTGTTCTTGCTCAAAGCAAGCCCTTTGATGAAGGTCAGTTCCCTGCTGGAAGTCAGACCCTTGCTGAAGGTCAGGCCTTTGCTGAAGGTCAGTCCCTTGGTGAAGGTCAGGCCCTTCCTAAAGGCCAGGTCTTTGCTGAAGATGAGCCCCTGGAGGAAGATGAGTCATCTGAGGAAGATGTGACAGTCAATGAAGAGCTAGTATTTGAATATCTCAATCAAGAGGTGGCCTTCGGAGAAGCCCAAGGTATTGAGATACTAAATGACCTTGAAATTCAAGGCCCACATCTTGAAGACATACAAGACCTTGATGAAGAAGATGATGATGATTATGATGACGATGATGATGATACCCTGAATTTTGATGATCTTCCTCTCCTTGAGGGTATTCTAGACCTTGATGATGAAATTCCAGAACTCATTGAAATCCCATACTTTGAAGAAATACCAGCCCCAGATGTGCAAGTAATCCCAAACCCTGGAGAAAACCTAAATCATGACCTCAAAGGACTAGATTTTGAAAACTACCAAAATTTTGACCTTGCAGAAGTTCCCTATCTTGATATAATCCCGAACAATGAAGAAGCCTCAGATACTGATGAAATCCCAAACAATGAAGAAGCCCCAGGCATGGATGAAATCCCAGACCAGGCAGATGCCTCAGATAATGATGAAAGCACAGATTTTGAAGAAGACCCCAATCTTGAAGAGGTTCTAGCTCTTGAGGAAATCCCAAATGATGAAGACTCAAATGGTGAAGAAATTCTAGACCATGAAGAAACCCCAGAGGTCAATGGGATTTCAGACTCTGATGAAGGCCTTGATTTTGAAGAAGTCCCAGCTCTTCATGTGGTCTCAAGTCCCGAAGAAGCCTCTGGTGGTCATGAATTCCCAAATCACGAAGAATCTCCAGAGGTTAATGGACTCTCAGACTCTGAAGAAGACCCCAATCTTGAAGAGTTTCCAGCTCTTGATGTAGTTCCAAATGATGAAGAAACCTCAGATACTGAAGAAATTCCAGATCATGAAGAAACTCCAGAGGTCAATGGCATTGCAGGTTCTGAAGAAGACTCCAACCCTGAAGAGACCCCAGCTCTCCATGTGGTAACAAGTCCAGAAGATGTGTCTGATTTTGATGAAATTCAAGATCAGGAACAATTCTCAGATGTGAGTGGAGTCCCAAACAATGAAGAAGCCTCAGATGCGGAAGAAAAAGCCTCTGATGTAAGTGGAATCCAACACTCTGAAGAAAACTCCAATGTCAAAGAAGACTCCATTCTCAATGTGGTTGCAGAGCTTAAAGATGCTCAAATTCATATTGAAATTCCAGATTCTCAGAAAGACCAAGCCAACAGTTTTGAAGAAGATGAAATTACCAATGTGACTCCAGAGACTGATGATGTCTCCATTTTCAATACAATTCCAGACCTTCAGCCAGATCTGGCTGTCAATCTTGAAGAAATCATGAATGTGCAAGCAGTACCAGTGCCTGATTATTTTGACTCTAAAGAAGTTCAGGATCCAAAAGCAATCCAGTTCCATAAAGAAGATGCAGATGTTACATCTCCTGTAGATACCACCCTCATCCTTCTTAAAAACAAGTCTCAGCCTGGTCAAGTCATGGACTACAAGTCCTCCCCAGAGTCATTGAAGACCGACACCTGCTTTCTCCCCTCCATGAAGTACTGTAAGCTTCCGGCTCCAGCTTTGTTACTCATTTGTGTAGTAAAATTAGTTAGGCTGGTTATAGGGTGGTGGTGGTTGTTAGGAGGCCGCATTCTTCCCCGCCTCCCTGGAGGTATTATCCGTTTGCTCTGAGCATGGGGTATCTGTCTCACTCTTTCTGTTCTCTAACCAACCTCTCTTCCCCCACCCACAGCTTCCACAGTTGGCCTACCTTTAGAGATCTATATTCTACTGTTAGGTTGAAGTTTTCTTATAAGTCAAGTGGGAATAATCATTCCTGCTCTAACTTCTTGCCTCATAGTGTATTTGAAGCTCAAAATTAGGTCTTAGTCCCTTGGGTGCTGTGTAAAGTATGAAGTGTAGAAACATAAGGAGATAACATTGTTACTATTTTCCAGGTTCCTCTGAGGAGCCAGCTGTGCCTCCCGGCACTGCCCGTTCCCATGACGATGAGGAAGGAGCGGGTAACCCCCCCATTCTGGAGCAAGACCGCCCATTGCTCCGTGTGCCCCGGGAGAAGGAGGCCAAAACTGGCATCGGCTACTTCTTTCCTTAGATGTTTTTTCCTTCTATGAGGTGCCAGACAGGGAAAAAGGGTGGGGGTGACCTGGGATGTCACAGGAAACATTAAGGAGTGCATCTTAAAGGTAAAGATCTCAGGATGAGAAGGAGTTCCACCTGATGCTCGGGTCAGGCTATGAATTCCAAACACACTGCCAGCCCCTGCATTGGGGATGCTTGGTCCCTTCAGCTGGTAAAAGCAGAGATGTTTCTGTGTCATGCCCAGGCTCCCTGGTGCTACCTTGCCTTTCTCTTTTACCCTTGATCCTGGCTTTCCCACACTACAGCCCTTCCTTTAATTGATGTGACATTTGTGGTAAACACCTGTCCCAGAGAAGCTCACAAATCTTGAGGTGCTTTCCCTCCCCCAAAGGGGATTGCATGCTTTTCCTGACTTTCCTACCCTCCTCCCGAGAGCTCAACTGGAAAGGCCCTCAAGAGGCATGCTAGGACGTTAGGTCAGCCTATTGACAGCTGACAAACTATTAATGCTAAACCATGTCACACCAACTCATAGCCATGTCCCCGCAGCAACTCCACCACCTCAGGATATTTTCCCCCAAAATTGTTTAGACCAATGGCTCATCAACCAGCCATTCCCAAAATTCTGTGCAGTTTTGCTCAGGTAATGCCAACACGAAGAACACTCTCAAGTATAAGTCTAGCTTTCATTTGGTCAAAAGTTAGAGGAAAAAATTAATTTTATTCCCTGGATTTGTTTTACAGACAGCTGGGGTTCATACCCTGTTGTCAACAAAATAGCTAGTTAGGTATGGACACATAATTCCAAGTAGTTAGTCACCTGATTACAAATGATCTTATCTATCGTCTTTATAGTTCCTCTATGCAGGACGGTAAAAATTTGCGGGACATGCTCTGGTAACACAGATATGGGTTATGTATGACATCCAAAATTATAGCTGATATTTAAGAGTAACAACTGCTAAGGTCCATAGAATGAAGAATGTATTGTATTGAGGGATAGAAACTGATCACATAATGGGTAACAACCGCAGAGCTCGAAGATTTGTGATTGTTAAAACTTCTCTGGCATTTATCATTAATAAACATCTGTATGGTGACAGCAGAATATTCTTGGCTTACTGTGTTGTTGTTTTTTTAATTCGAAATTTTGTTGGAGAGTTGGGATGCTCTGACTGGAGCTGAAGATGAAAGAGGAGATGACGGTGATGTGGAATAAGGGGAGGGGTGACATCGTACAAAGGGATGGAGTGAGTGGAATAAAGAGGAGGGGGTGATGTAGGAGAAAGGCGAAGGGGTTACTTGAAATAAGAGGATGAAATGAAGTGGAATCAAGGAAGTAAGGTAGAAGAAAGAGGAAAGCAAAATGAGAAATTACGGGGCGGGGCTGAGGTAGAATAAACAGGAGGGAATGATGAGGAACTAAGGGGAGTGGGTGATGTGGACAAAAGGAGAGAGGGTGATATGCAATAAAGGGGAGTAAAATGGAAAAAAGGGGAAGAGATGCAATCGAATAAAGAGAATGCAAGGGTTAAAGTAGAATAAATGGTTAAGGAGGGATAAAAGAGAAGTAGGGGAAAGGAACGAAGCTTAAGAAGAAGGCCTCTAACAGGAGGAAGGGGAATAAAAAGATAGATCACTAAGTTTCTTCAACTGAGAAATCTCCCCTGGACTGGTGAAAATGAAAACCTAGAAACACCTGGAGACATGATTTCCAAGTGTAAGAGAAGAGTGGGCTGCTATTTGACTGGAGGGACCTCCAACATTTCTTGAAAGCTTGAGACTTCATGACATGCTTGGAAATTTCCCATATTAGGGACAGGGCTCCAGAAAGTGAAATGGTATGTATTTTTATTTTTGCACACTGTGCTTTAGGTTATTTCCTTGTGTAGAGTTTTAGACAGCAGAAATGTAACATTTTACCCCTCCTATAATAATTATTATTTTATAATGATTATAATGATAGTTAACACATATTTAGTTTTTATAAAAAATGTCTGACACTGTTTAAAGCTTTACATGCATCATGTTATTTAATATTAATAACAACTCTGAGATACATGCTAACCATCACTGTCATTGTCTTACTGAGGAAAATAAGATACAGAAAGTTTAAATAACTTGCCTAAATTTCACACCTGGTTAGTGGAAAACAGCTAGTCTCCAAAGCTGAAGTCTTTAACCACTAGATTACATTGGCCCATTCATTTTAGGATTCTTCCACTGACATAAAGATGCATTGCGATGCCTGCAGTCAGTACGTTTTGGATGTGGTTTGCACTTTTAACAAGCAACCTTCAAGTTCCTTCCTAATATGTCCTTTCTCTCCAGATAAGACAAGCTGTTAGATAATAACTGTGATATCTCAGGCAGACCCTAGCAGTTGTATCTAGAGCCCTTAAATATTAAAGCCAGTGAAAAATGTAGAGCTCATCCACTCTAAGTCTTGTTATATTCCTCCCCAGTGCTGACTACTAACCAAGAGATTGGGGCTGAGAGTGGTGATTAGACATAGGCATTATCCTCACTGTTCCCTGTACTTTAAATATGTAACTTAGTGAGCACTGGGGAGGAATATAAGGGAAACAATACGATCAGAAGAAAACCTGGTTTCACGGAAGGCCACGAAGTGAAGGGAATGTTTTGAAAGAATCTACTTTCCTGTTTGTTACCTGGTTTATTTGGTGGTTTTTAAGCCATGTGGAAAAAGCACAAGTAAACTCATTTTATTATTTTGTGTACACACACACACACACACACACACACACAGAGGAATATTATTCAGCAATTAAAAATAATAAAATCTTGTCATTTGCAACATGGGTGGACCTTGAGGGCATTCTGCTAAGTGAAATAAATCGGACAAAGATAAATGCCATATTATTTCACTTATATGTAGAATCTTTTTAAAAAATGAACAAACAAAATAGAAACAGACTCATAGATACAAAGAACAAGTTGATGGTTGCCAGAAAGGAGGGGTTGGGGATGAGTAAAAGGTGGAGGAGAATAATAGATTAAAACTTCCACTTATAAAATAAATAAGACACAGGGATATAGTGTACAGCACAGGGAATATAATCAATAGTACCTTAATAACTTTGCACAATGACATATTGTTACTAGACTTATTGTGGTGATCACATTATAAGGTATATAAAGTCAAATACTATGTTGTACTCCTGAAACTAGTATAATATTTTATGGCAACTATACTTTCTTAAAAAAATACATGATCATTTCAACAGATGCATTTGGCAACATTCAAGAACTCTCAACCAATTGGGCATAGGGAGAACATACCTCAATATAATAAAAGCCATATAATGCCCACAGCTAACATTACATCAAATAGTTAAAGATTGAAAACTTTTCCACTAAGATCAAGAACAATAGTAGGATGTCCTCTTTCAACACTCTTATTCAACATAATACTTGAAGTCCTAGCTAGAGCAACCAGGCAAGATCAAGAAATAAAAGGTGGGCCAGCCGAGTGGCTCATTGGTTAAGAGTTGGCTTGGGAGAGTGAGCTCTGAGCAGCAGGGCCGCTAGTTCGGATGCCATGTGGGCCAGTGACGCTGCGCCCTCTACAGCTAAGGTGGTGAACAACAGCTCAACATGGAGCTGGGCTGCTGTGAGTCGCCGGCAACGGTGTAGGCTGCAGTGAGGCTGCAATGGGGCTGCAGTGGGCTGCCGTAAGCTACCATGAGTGGCCAGCAACCAGCATGAGCAGCCAGCAGCAGGCGTGAACTGCCGTGAGCCACAATGAGTGGCCGTCCAATGGCCGGCGACCGGCTGCCTCAGCCGGAAAGAGCGCAATGATCATAGTACCAACATGGGCCAGTGAAGCGACGTCCTCCACAACTAGACTGAAGAACAAAAGGACAGCAACTTGCTTGTTCTCCCCTGATTCTCTAGCGCTGTTCCCTCCCCCACTCCCCAATAAAATCTTTAAAAAGAAGAAATAAAAGGCAACCATATTGTAAGAAGAAATAAAATTGTCTTTATTTGCAGATGATATGATTTTATGTATAGAAAAATTTAAAGACACCACCTAAAACTATTGGAACTAGTCAATGAATTCAGTAAAGTTTCAGCATATAAAATCAACATACAGGAATTAGTTGTGTTTCTATGCACTAAAAATGAAATGACTGAAAAAGAAATAAAGAAAACAATGCCATTCACAACAGCATCGAGAAGAAAATATTTAAGAATAAGTTTCACTAAGAAAGTGAAATGTCTGTACTCTGAAAACGACAAGATTTTGATGAAAGAAATTAAAGAAGACACAAAACAAATGGAAAGATACCCCATGCTCATGGATCAGAAGAATTAATATTATCAAAATGCCTATACTACCCAATGCGATCTGTAGATTCAGAGCAATCCTCATCAAAATGCCAATGGCATTTTTCACAGAAAAATTTTTAAAAAGACAACACAATCTTAAAATTTGTATAGAACCAAAAAGACATAAATAGCTAAATAAATCCTCAGAAAGAACAAAGCTGTAGGTATCACACTTTCTGATTTCAAACTATATTACAAAGCTATAGGTATCAAAACAGTATGGTACTGGCCTAAAAATAGACCCATATCCTATGGAAGTGAGTAGTACCCAGAAATCAAATTCCACATATATGGTCAACTAATATGTGACAAGAGAGCCTAGAATACTCAATGGGGAAAAGATAGTTTCTTCAATAAATAACACTGGGAAAACTGGATAAACATAGGCTAAAGAATGATATTGGACCCATATGTTATGCCACTCACAAAACTTTACTCAAAATAGATTGAAAACTTAAATGCATGACCTGAAACTGTGCAACTATTAGGCGAAAATGTAAGAGAAATGCTTCTCAACATTTGTCTTGGAAACAATTTTTTTGGATATGACAGCAAAAATAAAAAGTAGGAATACATCAAACTAAAAAGCTTTGCCATAAGAATAGAAACAATTAGCAAAATGAAAAAGCAACCTGTTGAATAGGAGAAAATATTTTCAAATCATGTATCTGATAAGGGGTTAATATTCAAAATATGTAAGAAACTCATACAACTCAACATCAAAATACCTGATTAAAAATTAGCAGGAGACCTGAATGGACATTTCTCCAAAGAAGGAAAGAAGGAAGACATACATATTGTTAACAGACATATGAAAAGATGCTCAACATCACTAATCATCAGGGAAATGTAAATCAAAGCCATAATGAGATGCCACCTTATACCTGTCAGAGTGTCTATCATCAAAAAGGCAAGAAATAACTTGTTGGCAGGAATGTAGAGCAAAGGGAACCCTAAGCGCTGTCAGTAGGATTATAAATTGGTACAGCAAATGTGGAAAATGATATGGAGATTCCTCAAAAAATTAAACATAGAATAACCCATACAGCCTGGCATTTCCGCTTATGGGTATTTATCTGGAGAAAACAAAAATACTAATTCAAAATGATATATGTATCCCTATGTTCATTGCAGCATCATTTACAGTAGCCGAGATCATATGATTTCTGTCTTTCATTCTATTAATGTGGTATACCATATTTACAATTTGTGTATGTTGAATTATTCTTGCATCTCAAGAATAAATCCCACTTGATCATGATTATGATCCTTTTAATGTGCTGTTGAATTTGCTTTGCTACCATTTTGTTGAGCCATCAAATTTGTTATTCCCCCCCCAAATTTTCGGAGACATTCTAGGTCATTTGGGTTTCAATATGAATTTTGGAATCAGTTTTCAATTTATGCAAAAGAGCCTCATAGTATTTTGATTGGGATTGCAGTGAATCTGTAGATCAATTTTCAGTCTTTTTACTCACTAAGGTAAATTTCCATTTATTTAGGTCTTCTTTATATTCTACCAGCAATAACTTTTAGTTTTCAGTTGTCTTTCAGTTATTTTGTTAGACTTCTCTGTATTTCACATTTTTCTGCCATTGTAAGTGGTATTTAAAAACATTTAATTTGCTAATATACAGAAATATAAGTAATATTTATAAGTTCAGATTATATATTATTAATTATGGTGGTTTTGTTTTGTAGAATCCATTGGATTTTCTACATTGATGATTATGGCATCTGTGAATAAAGTCTTCTTTATTCCTTTGAAATCTGGATGTCTCTTATTTCTCTTGTCTTATTGCACTGGTTATAACCTCCAGTGCAGTAGCATAAAACAACACACATTTATTGTCTCACAAGTTTTGTGAGTCAGGAATTTGGGCATGACTTAGCTGGATCATCTGCTCTGGGTCTCATAAAGCTATGATCAAGGTATTGTTTGGGCTGTATTCTCATTTCAAGGATCAGCTAGGGAAGAATATGCTTCAAAATCATCACTGAGTTTATTGGGAGAATTTATTTCCTTGCAACTGTATGGCTACGTGCCTTTGTTTTTTTTTTACTGGATGTCAGTTAGACATAACCCTCCTAGAGTCCACTTTCAGTTTCTTACCATGTGGTTATCTCCATAGGCAGTTCATAACATATCTGTTTGCTTCTTCAAGGCTAGCAGGAGACTAGTCTTCTAAGACAGAGTATCTTATAACACAAATTAATACAAATTAATTCACTAAATGAGACTTTTGGGAATTTAAAATGTCATACCAGTCAACATGGGACATTCAATGTTTCTTTAGGAAGTTTGACAAGTTTCTCCATACCCCTATCCATGACACTCTTCTAGGGATGAAATGGCCACGAGTCTCACAGTAATGCCTTACCATTTTCTGGAAAATAATATAGTTTATTTTTATTACTTGCAGCCTTAACTCTATGATGGTATTGGAAAAGCACCATAGTTTTGTATCTTATCCAGCTTATTCTAATTTGTAGGGTGGGAGTGATGATGTTTTGTTATTTTCTACATTCTAATCTAAAGTGTAAGATCTGCAGAGTGTTTTGTTAAAAAAAATGATGCTGAATTTTATCAAATGCTTTCTGCATCGATTGAGATGAGGACTTTTTAATTAAAATTTATTGGGGTGACAATGGTCAACAAAACAACATAGGTTTCAAAAAGAAAACTACATAGGTTTCAAGTGTACAATTCTATCATACATCATGAATATGTTGCATTATGTGTTCACCACCCAGAGTCAGTTATCCTTCCACCACCATATATTTGACCCCCTTAACCCACTTCTACCATCCCTCCTCCCCCCTTACCTTCTGGTAACCACTAAACTGTTGTATGTGTCTATGAGTTTTTGTTTCTTTATTGATTTGTCTTGTTCCTTTGTTGCTTTCAGTTTTATATCCCACATATGAGTGAAGTTATACGGTTCTTGACTTTTTCTGTCTGACATATTTCACTTAGCATAATAAGCTCAACACCCATCCATGTTGTCGCAAAAGGCAGTATTACATCTGTTCTTATGGCAGAGTAGCATTCTATTGTGTATATATACCAGATCTTCTTTATCCAATCATCTATCGAAGGACACTTTGGTTGTTTCCAAGTCTTGGCCACCATAAATAAAGCTGCAATGAACATCAGAGCACATATATTTTATGGAAAATATTTTCATATTTTTTGTAGATACCCAGGAGAGGGATCCTGGGTCATATGGTAATTCTATCGTTAATTTTTTGAGGAACCTCCATGTAGTTCTCCACAGTGGCTGTACCAATTTACATTCCCACCAACAGCGTATGAGGGTTCCTTTTTCTCCACAGCCTCTGCAACACTTGCTGTTATTTGCTTGTTGATGATGGCCACTCTAACAGGTATGAGGTGATATCTCATTGTGGTTTTGATTTGCATTTCTGTGATGATTAGTGATGTTGAACATTTTTTCATATGTCTATTAGCCATTTGTATGTCTTGTTGGGAAAAGTTTATGTGCATGTCCTCTGCCCATTTTTTAATTGGATTGTCTTTTTGTTGTTGAGTTGTATGAGTTCCTTATATATGTTGGATATTAGCCCCTTATAGGAAGCATTTGTAAATGTCTTCTCCCATTTGGTTGGTTGTCTGTTTGTTTTGTTGATGGTTTTTTGCTGAGCAGAAGTTTTTTAGTTTGATATAGTCCCTTTCACTTATTTTTGTTTTACTTCCATTGCCTTTGAGGTCTATTCATAAATTTCTCTTTGAACCTAAGGTCCATAAGTTTAGTACCTATGCTTTCTTTTATGCAGCTTATTGTTTTAGGTCTTATGTTTAGGTCTTCGATCTATTTTGAGTTAATTTTGGTTCATGGTGGCAGTCTAGTTTCATTCTTTTGCATGTGGCTTTCCAATTTTCTTAGCACAATTTATTGAAGAAGCTATCTTTTCTGCATTGTATGTTTTTGGCTCCTTAGTCAAAAATTATCTGTCCATATTGTGGGTTTATTTCTGGGTTTTCAATTCTATTCCATTGTTCTGTGTATCTGTTTTTCTTTTTTCTTTTTTTTTTAAGATTTTTTTTATTGGGGAATTGCGGGGAGGGGAACAGCGCTGGGGAATTGGGGGAAGGGGAACAGACAAGTTGCTGTCGTTTTTGTTCTTCAATCTAGTTGTGGAGGTCGTTGCTTCACTGGCCC
>NW_017731560.1:1775801-1777379 GCF_001890085.2 Hipposideros armiger
GGCAGTGTCACTGGCCCTCCTATGTGGGATCCGAACCGGGGCCCTCTGGCATCCCAAGCGAGTTCTTAACCATCGCGCCACTCGGCCGGCCCTGTGTATCTGTTTTTCTACCAGTACCATGCTTTTGATTGTTTTTATTGTTGTTGCTGTGCAGTACTAGCTGAAGTCAGGGAGTGTGATAACTCCAGCATTATTCTTTGTTCTTTGGAATACTTTGGCTATTCGGGGTCTTTTGTGATTACATACAAATCTGATTATTGTTTTGTTATATTTCTTTTAAAAATGCCATTGGGATTTTGATGACGATTGCATTAAATCTGTATTTTTATTTGGGTAATAAGGTAAGTTTAACTATGTTGATTCTTCTAATCCATGAACATGGAGTGTCTTTCCATTTTTTTGTGTCTTCTTCAATTTTTTTTTAAATGTCTTATAGTTTGCAGAGTATAGTTCCTTCACATACTGTGTTAAGTTTATTCCTAGGTATTTTATTCTTTTTGTTGCAATTGCAAAATGAATTTATTTTTCATTTATTTTTCTGAAATTTCATTGGTAGTATATAAGAATGCAATGGATTTTTTTGCCTTGATTTTGTAGCCAGCAAGTTTACTGTATTCATTTATTGTTTCTAATAGCTTTTGTGGGGAGTCTTTAGGGAGTTCTATATAAAGAATCATGTTATCTGCAAAAACTGACAATTTAACTTCTTCATTCTCAATTCAGATGCCTTGTATTTCTTTCTCTTGCCTGATTGCTCTGGCTAGAACTTCCAATACTATGTTGAATAACAGTGGTGATTGGGGACAACACTGTCTTATTCCTGAACATAGAGCAAAGGTTTCAGTTTTTCACCAATAATTATGATATCATAATAGCTGAGGGTTTGTCATATATGGCTATGTTAAGGTATTTTCCTTCTAAACTCATTTTATTAAGTGTTTTAATAAAAAAAGTTGATGCTGTATCTTGTCCAATGCTTTTTCTGCATCCATTGATATAATCATACAATTTTTGTCTTTTATTTTGTTTATGTGGTGTATCACATTGATTGATTTGCATATGTTGAACCATCCTTGTGCTCCTGGGATGAACCCCACTTGATTTTGATGATGTATGATCTTTTTGATGCATTGTTGTATTCAATTTGATAGAACTTTGTTTAGGATTTTTTTCATCTGTATTCATCAGAGATATTGATTTGTAACTTTTTTGTGTTTGTTATCCTTACCTGGTTTTGGTATTAGGGTAATGTTGACCTCATAAAATGAGTTAGGAAGTATTGCCTCTTTTTTGGAAGAGTTTGAGGAGGACAGGCATTAGATACTATTTGAATGTTTGGTAGAATTCACTAGTGAAGCGATGTGGTCCTGGGCTTTTGCTTTTCGGAAGATTTCGGATGATTGATACAATTTCCTTACTGTTGATCAGTCTCTTTAGGTTTACCAGTTCTTTGTGATTCAGCCTAGGAAGGCTATATGTTTCTAAGAACTTGTCCATTTCTTCTAGGTTGTTGAGATTGATGGCATATAATCCTTCATACTGTAGTATTCTTTTATGACCCTCTGTATTTCTGTAGTA
>NW_017731560.1:1777779-1792886 GCF_001890085.2 Hipposideros armiger
CTGTGGAGGGCAGTGTCACTGGCCCTCATATGTGGGATCTGAACCGGGGCCCTCTGGCGTCCCAAGCCAGTTCTTAACCATCGCGCCACTCTGCCAGCCCAACTTCTCCTTTTTGGTTTCTGATTTTCTTTATTTGCATCATTTCTTTTTTCCCCTTAGTCTAGCCAAGGGTTCGTCAATTTTATCAGTCTTTTCAAAGAACCAGCTCTTTGTTGCATTAATTTCTTTCTATTTTCTTTTTGTTTTCTATTTTATTTAGTGCTGCTCTGATTTTTATTATTTTCTTCCTTTTGCTGACTTTGGGTTTAATTTGTTCTTCTTCTAGTTCTTTAAGTTGTAACATGATGTTGTTTATCTGGGAGTTTTTTTCTTTCTTGAGATAAGCCTGTAGTGATATAAATTTCCCTCTTATCACTACTTTCACTGTATCCCAATAATTTTGGTAGGATATATTTTCATTTTCATTTTTTTCTATATGTCTTTTGATCTCTCCTCTTATTTCTTCTTTGACTCAGTCATTCTTTAAAAGCATGCTGTTTAATCTCCACATATTTGTGGGGGGGTTTTTTTGCAATTGGTATCCAATTTCATAGCCTTGTGATCAGAGAATATGCTTGGTATGATTTCCATCTTCTTATATTTGCTGAGGCTAGTTTTGTGTCCCAACTTACGGTCTATCCTTGAGAATGTTTCGTGTACACTAGAAAATAATGATGTTTTCATTATTCAAAATCAGACTAGAAAATAGTCTGATGTTCTAAAATTAAGGACTATGTAAATGTGTATTACGTCCATTTGGTCTAATATGTCATTTAGGGCTGATATTTATTTTCTGTTTGGATGATCTGTGCATAACTGACAATGATTTATTTAAGTCCCCTACTATTAATTGTGTTTTGGTCAATTTCTCCCTTTAGTTCTGTTAGCAGTTGTTTTGTATATATATATATATATATATATATATATATATATATATATTTATTTATTTATTTTATGTTTGTTTGTTTGTTTTTTGTTTTGTTTTGTTTTTTGTTTTGTATATTTTGATGCTCCCTGTTTAGGGGCATATACATTATTAAGTGTTATATCTTCTTCTTGTTTTCTCCACTTTATCATCATGTAATGTCCATCTTTGTCTCTTGATACCTTTTATATCCTGAAGTCTGTTTCATCTGATATAAACATGGCTTCACCTGATTTTCTCTGGCTACCATTTGCTTAGAATGTCAATTACCATCTTTTCACTATGAGTTTATGTTTGTCCTTGTAACTACGGTGCATCTCTTGGAGCCAGTTTATGGTTGGGTTTTGTTTTTTGATCCAATCTGCTACTCTGTGCTATTTTTTTAAAAAGATTTTTATTGGGGAATTGGGGAAGGAGAACAGTGTTGGGGAATTGGGGCAGAAAACAGCCGAGTTCTTGTCCTTCAGTCTTAGTTGTGGAGGGTGCAGCTAGCTCAGGTCCAAGTCCAGTCACCATCTGGCCACCTGTCAGTAGCTTGTGGCAGCTTAGTTCAAGGTGCCATGTTCAATCTTAGTTGCAGTTGGGCATAGCCCACCATCCCTTGCGGGAGTTGAACTGGCAACCCTGTTGTTAGGAGCATGTGCTCTCACCAGCTGAGCCATCCTGCCACCTGTTGGCAGCTAAGCGGCAGCTCAGCTTGGTCACAGCTCTCTGGCACATGTGGGAATCTAACCAGCAGCTCTGTTGCTCAGAGCTTGCGCTCTTAACCAAGTGAGCCACTTGGCCAGCCCTACTGTGTGCTTTTTTATGGGGGAGTTCAGTCCATTTACAGTTAGGGTGCTTATTGATATACGAAGATTTCCTATCATTCTATCTTTTGTTTTCTGGTGGCTCAGTGTCTCCATTGTTTCTTTGCCTTTTTGTTGCTGTCTGTTTTTCAAGGTGGTGGTATTCTATGATTTTTTCCCTCTGTTTCTTCTTTTTTGTCTTATATATCTCAGCTCTGGATTTTTTTCTGAGTGATTACCATTAAATTAATGGAAAAGAAAGTTTTCTATATTTGAGGTCTGCTAAATAAGTTTGCAAACTTGCCACTGTGCAGTTACATTGGCAGCACTGTATAAACAGCTTGGTAAGGTTTCATAACCTTGGTATATCAGTGTCTCACAGCTGTGTTTGTGTCAACATGTGGTGTTGTCTTTCTGAGTGACATTCATTATTGTTGTTGTGTGTTTTTGTGTGCCATCACGAAAATGTCTGAGCTTGAACTAGAGCAACGAGCAAACATTAAATTTCTTGTTAAACTGGAAAGAGTGAAAGTGAAATCAGGGACAAGTTAATCCAAGTTTATGGGGATAATGCCATGAAGAAAACGGCAGTGTAAAAATGGATTAAACGTTTTTCTGAGGGGAGAGAATGAGTCACTGATGAAGAGAGTTCAGGGCAGCCAGAAATGAGCAGAACTGATTAAAACATTGAAAAATTCATCAAATTCTGCATCAAAATCGTTAGCTGACTGTGAGAAGCACAGCAGACCAAGTAAATATCAATAGAGAAACAGTTAAGAAAATCTTAACTGAAAATCTTGGCATGAGGAAGGTGTGTGCAAAAATGACCCTGAAGAAGCTCTTGCATCATGACAATGCACCAGCTCACATGGCACTGTCTGTGAGGGAGTTTTTAGCCAGTAAACAAATTACTATATTGAAACACCCTTCCTACTCACTTGATCTGGCCCCCAATGACTTCTTTCTTTACCCAAAGATAAAGGAAATATTGAAAGGAAGACATTGTGATGACATTCATGACATCACAGGTAATACAATGACAGCTCTGATGGTCATTCCAGAAAAAGAATTCCAAAATTGCTTTGAAGGGTAGATAGACTTGGTGCTGGCATCAGTGCATAACTTCCCAAGAGGAGTACTTCAAAGGTGACCATTGTGTTATACAGCAATGAGGTATGTAGTGCTTTTTCTAGGATGAGTTCGTGAACATAATTGTCAGATCTCCTACAGTAGTCCGTTTTCTTTAGCATACTATATATCTCCATTCCTCTTTGCAGGTTGAAACCTGCACTCTCCCCCCTTTTATGTTTTTCTTGTCACAAGTTATCGCTACTTATGCTGTGAGTTGATTTCTGAGTAGCAGTAGCAAGTTGCCTTTTCTTCCTTTTCCCTTTTTTAAATGTTTTTTTTCTTCTTTATTCTTTATGTTATGTTTAAGTGTATAATGCCTTATTTTGTGTAGGGGTTGACATTTCCTGCTTCTGTCTGTCAGTTCATAATAGTGCTCATGTTTTTGTATTTTTTGCTGTTTTGTTCAAGGCCAAATAGCCTCCTTCAGTATTTCTTGTAATGCAGGTCATGTGTTAGAAAGTTCCCTCACCTTCTGTATGTCTGGAAAGGTCTTTATTCCTCCTTCATTTCTAAAGGATATCTTTGCTGGATATATTATTCTTGGCTCATAATTTTTTTTCAATAGTTTGAATATTTGATTCCACTCCCTTCTGGCTTGTGGTGCTTCTGCTGAAAAATCTGATTATAATCTGATGGGCTTTCCTTCGTAGGTTACTGTCTTCTTTTCCCTGACTGCTTTGAGGATTCTTTCTTTGTCATTAATTTTGTTTGTTTTTTTTTTGTTGTTGTTTTTTAGCTGAGCCATCCTGCCACCTGTTGGCAGCTCAGCGGCTACTCAGCTTGGGCTGGACATTGAACCGCTGTTGCTCAGAGCTCGCAATCTTCCACGAGCTCTTAACCAACTGAGCCACTCGGCCGGCCCACTCTTTGTCATTCATTTTGGACAGCTTCAATATAATGTGCCTTGGAGAAAGCCTGTTGGGATTGAGGTAATTAGGTGTTCTATTTGCTTCTTAGATTCAGAGATCCGGTTCTTTCCACAATTTTGGGAAGTTCTCATCAACTATTTGCTTGAATATTGTCTCTGTTCCCTTCTCCCTTTCTACTCCTACTGGTATACCCATTATTCTTATGTTGGTCTTTCTGATGGTGTCAGAAAGTTCTTGTAGAGTTCTTTCATTACTTTTAACTCTCAAGCCTCTCTCTTCTTCCATCTGTGTCATTTCCAGATTTCTATCTTCAATGTCACTGATTCTTTCCTCCATCTGGTCAGCTCTACTATATAAATTGGTTATTTCATTCTTCATTTCTTTTATTTAGTTTTTCATCTCTAGAATTTTTACTTGGTTCTATTTAAAATTTTCAATCTCTTTGGTAAAATGTTCATTTTATTTTTTGATTGTGTTTTTGAGTTCATTAAACTGTCTATTTGTGTTTTCTTTCATCCCGTTGTTTTTTTCAGAACTGCAACCTTGAATTCTCTTTCATTGGAGTCACATATTTCCATGTCTTTAGTTCATTTTCTGGAGACTTTTCATTTTCTTTCTTTTTTTAAAAAATATTTTTATTGGGGAATTGGGGGATGGGAACAGAGCTGGGGAATTGGGGGAAGGGGAACAGACAAGTTGCTGTCCTTTTGTTCTTCAGTCTAGTTGTGGAGGACGTTGCTTCACTGGCCCAAGTTGGCACCATCATTGTGCTCTTCCCATGCGAGGTAGATGGTCGCTGGCTTCTGGATGGCCGCTCACTGCGGCTGCTGGCCGCTCACACTGGCTGCTGGCTATACACGGTAGCCCATGGCAACCCACCTGCAGTCACCGGTGATTCACGGCAGCCCAGCTCCAGGTTGAGCTGTTGTTCAGCATCTTAGCTATAGAGGGCAGTGTCACTGGCCCTCATATGTGGGATCCGAACCAGGGCCTTCTGGCATCCCAAGCCAGCTCTTAACCAATGCGCCACTCAGCCGGCCCCTTCATTTTCTTTCTGAGCTGCTTTGTTACCTTGGTTATTCATGGCAATTAATGAGGTATTATTTCTTTTCCTGGGCATCTACAGGAGTGGATTCTGCAGCAGGTTAATATATAGAGGTCTTTCTTTTGCTCTTCAGTAGGTGTTGCTGGAATGTTTTATTTTCTGTCCCACTGCAGCCTTTTATTTTCTCTCACGCTGTCCCATTATATTTTCTCTTGCACAGTTCCAGCTTCTTACATGATGGGTGGTTCCCTGGAAAGTGGGCTCCTCCTCTGTGAGCAGGTCATCTGGGCCTCAGGGCACCACCTCCATAGGAAGATGTGGAGGGCGATAGAGTTCTGAGCTGCTGAAATCCCAATGCTGCCCCTGCAGCCTGATGCTGTGAGTACGTGTCTCAGAGGTTCTGGTTGCCCCCGCAGGGATCTTCCCAGAAAGGTGGGGGTGGGGTGGGCTGTGAGTAGTGGCTGGTACATTTGTGACTCTAAGCAATGGCGACTACTACCAGCCCCACAGTTGTCTTTCCCCTACAGTTCCTTCCCTTTCACCAGAATTCGTTGTGCTGTGAATCTGTGACTGTGGGACCTTCACTCCAGTTCTCAGGGCTCTAGATAGCCTGTTCCTTAATCCGACACTGCTACCCTTTCTTCTGGAGCCATCTTCTAACACTTAGAGTGTGAGGGTGGGGCTAGCTCTGGGAGGGTGGGGGGAGGTGGCCAGACCCCATGTCTCTGTTTTCTGTTTTCTGCCTGGCAGTGAGGGTTTAAACCACCATTCTCACCCTACTGTATTTGGTCTTTGCACCAAGGTGTCTGCCACGAGCTCTGGGTTCAGCCCTATTATATGCTGATCCCTCAGGCACGTCGATGGGTCACAGGGGATGCACCTGCAGCCTGAATTCTTCCTTCTTTCACCACCACAGTGAGCTCCAGATTGCATTCTACAGTCCCACGCCCTGTGTCTCTTTACTTACTCCTTCCCCCCTTCCCTACTCACCCAATTTGCCCACCTTCAAGGTGATTCTTTTTGTGGGTCTCTCAGGCATTCCTGTGTGATGCGCAGGGAATCCTTTGTTGAAGGATTCAATTTGTTGTAACTTCCAGGGGAGATTTCAAGAAGCACTCCTCACACCTCCATTTCTGTGACATCAGTTGAGATTATGTGTTTTTCTTCCTTCATTCTATTAATATAATGTATTCTATTGACTGTTTTTCATATGTTGAACCACCCTTGCATTATAGATAAATCCATGTTGGTCATGGTGCATAATCTTTTTAATATGTGGCTGATTTGCTTTACAAGTGTTGTGTTGAGGAGTTTTGCATCTGTATTCATCAGGAGTACTGGTGTGTACTATTATTTTCTTGTGATGCCTTTGTCTGGATTTGATATCAAGCTAATGCTGGCCTCATGGAATAGGTTAGGAAGTGTGGCCTGCTCTTCTATTTTGTGGAAGAGTTTGACAATGATTAGTATTGATGATAGGTATTCAGTATTGGTATTGATTATTATTATTGGTATCAATTGCATTGGTATCAATTCTACTACAATTACATGTGTAGTAGAATTAATCAGTGAAGATATCTGTTCTTGGGTTTTCTTTTTAGTGGTGGGAGGAGATTTGATTATTGACTCAATCTCTTTACTTATTAAAAGTCCATTTCAATTTTCTATTTCTTCTTAACTCAGTTTTGGCAGTTCGTGTGTTTCTAGGAATTTTTCCATTTAATCTACTTGTAAAATTGTTACTTTATAGTTTTTCATAATATCCTCTTATAATCTTTTATTTATGTAGTGCAGTTAGTAATGTCCCACTGTCATTTCTGATTATACAGTTATTAGAGTTTTCTTTTTTCTTAGTCAGTTTAGCTAAAATTTTATCAATTTTATTTATCTTTTCAAAAACACAAAGTTGGATGTGTTGGGTTTTTTAAAATTCTCTATTTCATTTATCTGTGCTTTAATATTTATTATTTCATTCATTCTGCCAAATTTTATTTAATTTGCATTTTTCTAGTTCCTTAAAGTGAAAAGTTGAGTTATTGATTTGAGCTCCTTCTTTTTAAATGTAAGCACTTGAAGATACAAAATTTTCCCTGAACACTGATTAGCTTTAAGTTTTGGTATGTTGTGTTTTCAAATTCATTTATCTCAAATATTTTCTAATTTCCCTTTTGATGTCTTCTTTGACCCAATGCTTAAGTGTGTGCCATTTAATTTCCACATGTTTGTTAATTTTCTAATTTTCCTTCTGTTATTGATTTCTAGTTTCATTTCATTGTTTTCAGAGAGGATACTTTGCAACATTTAAAAAATTTAAATTTATTGAGCCTGGTTTTCTGGCCTAACATATGATCTATCCTAGAAAATGTTCCATGTGCACTTAAGAAGAATGTGTATTCTGCTCTTGATGGATGCAGTATTTTATAGCTATCTGTTAGGTCTAATTGTTTTTTAATGTTATTCAAGCCCTCTGTTTCCTTTTTGATTTTCTGTCTAGATGTTTTATCCATTATCGAAAGTGGCATATTTAAGACATTTGATCTAAAACCTTTGTTTAGAAAGTTTCATGTCTGTGTTTCCTCAAGGACAGTTTCTCTTAATTTTTTTTTCTTTTTGTGAATAGTCATAATATTTTGTTTCTCTATATGTCTTGCAATTTTGTTTAAAACATGGGCACTTTGAATATCATCTCTTATAAACCTTTTCAAAAAATAGAAGAGGAGAGAACACTCCCAACTAGTTTGTTGAAGCCAATATTACATTGATACCAAAACCGAGCAAAAGACAATTTAAAAAAATAAAATTACAGACCAATATTACTTATGAATATAGACAAAAATCCTAGCAAGCTGAATCCAGTAATGTATAAAAAGGATTATATACCATGGCGAGGTGGGATTTATTCCAGAAATTCTAGGTGTGTTAATCAATCAATCTAGTATGGCATATTAATTGATGAAAAGATACAACCACATGACCATGTCAATAGTTGCTGGAAAAGCATTTGACAAAATTCAACACCTGCTCATAAGAAAAACACTCAACAAATAATGAACAGAAGGCAAGTTCCTCAATCTGATAAAGGGCATCTATTAAAACCCACAGGAACCTCATTTGCTGTCAAACCTGAGGCAGACTCTTCTTAGATGTATCTTTCCCTGGTTCTTTTTTATTAAATTCTAGCTGGCCTATCTGTTAGCTTGTTGCTATAAGTGTCATGGAGCTACACATTTTCCCCTAATTGATCACCAGTAAAAAAATGTATTGTTTCCAACAATGTCCTTGGGCTTAAACTTCCCAACACTCTTTTCAAAATAAAGTCAATCCCCATAGTCTGATTTATGGAGCTTTTGGTTCTCATGTCTAACTTTAACCTGGGAAGAGTGTACGTGCCAATGCAAGAGAGCAGGGAGGTAGGGACAGCAGCATGCTTCTCCTAGAGCAACACCCCATCTCTAGCAGTAGAGCTATGGGCATGAAGCAGAGAAGGCCCTGAACTTCTCTGTTTAAGCATTTTAATGTGTAACTTCTGCCCTTCTAAACAGTTGGGTCAGGTGTAGTCATAGTAGAACATTTTCTGCCTGCCATGCTTGGAATAGAGTTTTCATCCTATGAGTACAAACTGGGTAGGGGAAGAAAGTCTGGGCCACCATGACTGTTCAGAAAAGAAACTCTGCAAAATGGAGCTTAAGGTGGTATGTGATGCTTGTGGTCAGCCCCTCCCGGGATAAAACTGTGGTCCTAGACTGGGATCTGGGTGAAGAGGGAGTCCATCTTCATGACTACAGATGCCTGAAATACAGTTTGCATCACTCTGAGCTTGTAGTATTGGTGATAAAAACATGTGAAGGCTCAAAATGCCACAAACTGTCATTGTTCTTACTAAAATTTAGATGATTTTATTAATTAAATGTTTCTCCATTTGCTTTAACCCCTTAGGACATTTCCAGAGCCTTTAATTGTGTTTTTTTAATAAATTTAAATGGTTGTTGTGTTGGAGATAAAATCTACTATGCTTCTCAAACCACCATTCTGGAATCTATCCAAATTTGATGTTTTCCATATGGATAGTCATTTGACCCAGAACTACTTATTAAACAGACGATTCTTTCTCCAAAGTACCATAGTGTCTCCTTATTATAAATCAGGTCATCATATAGGTATGGCTCTGATTCTGGACGCTAGTTTTATTCTATTAGTTAGTTTGCCTATTCTTCTGCTAATATTACACCATCTTAATTACTATCTCTTTATAATAGGCATTCATATCTGGTAGTGAATTCCTCCCCTTTACCCCTTTTCTAAATAATCCCCATTATTCTTGGCTCTTTGCACTTCCTTATGACTTTTAGAATCAACTAGTGAATTCTCCAAAATCACACTGGGATTGTGTTAAGTCTATATCTTAATTAAGGGATATTTTTTGCATACTAACCATATTTAGTCTTCTAACCTATAATATAGTCTATTTCTCCATTTATTTGTGTGTTTGATTTTTTTCTCAAAAATGTAATTTTAATTTTCAGTATAAAGGTCTTTCACATCTGTCACCACATCTGTTTCCAAGCATTTGATTTCTATTGCAATTTTAAGTAGTCAAGGCTCCACCAGAGAAACGGAACTAGTAAAAAAAAATAATAAAGCTTAGGGCCGGCCAAGTGGCTCATTGCTTAAGAGTTGGCTTGGGAGCGCGAGCTCTGAGCAGCAGGGCCGCTGGTTTGGATCCCACATGGGCCAGTGACACTGCGCCCTCTACAGCTAAGATGTGAACAACAGCTCAGTCTGGAGCTGGGCTGTCTTGAGTCGCCGGCGACAGCGTAGGCTGCAGTGGGGCTGCAGTGGGCTGCTGTGAGCCACTGTGTGTGGCCAACCAATGGCTGGCGATCGATCTGCCTCAGCTGGGAAGAGCGCAATGATCACAATACCAACATGGGCCAGTGAAGTGGCGTCCTCCACAACTAGGGCGAAGGACAAAAGGACAGCAACTTGTCTGTTCCCTTTTCCCAATTCCCCAATAAAATCTTTAAAATAATTAAAACTTAAAAATAAATAAATATATGTGTATACACACATACATATATGCATACATATACATATATACACACACATATATGTGTGTGTATATATGTATATGTGTGTGTATATATATATATATATATATATATATATATAGAGAGAGAGAGAGAGAGAGAGAGAGAGAGAGAGAGAGAATGGCTTATGTGATTGTGGGGACTAGGCGACTTTGAAATCTATAGGGCAGACTGCTGACAGGCAGTCTGAAACTCTTTAGCACCAGCTAAAGTTGCAGACCACAGACAGAATATCTCCTTCAAAGAAATCTCAGTCTTGCTCTTATATCCTTTCAATGGACTCAATCAGCCGCCGCCTCCCCACTCCCCGCCATTTAGGATAACCTCCTTTACTTCAAGTAAACTGATTATAGATGTTTATCAAACCTACAAAATACATTTACAGCAACATGTAGATTAGTGTTAGAATAATTGGGGAATATAGCCTAGCACAGTGGACACAGAACTATGTTGTCATTAATTTGTTTTCAATTTAAATGTTTTTCAATTTAAAAATCTTGACTTATTAAATTAAGTTCTTTAAATGGTCATATTTTCCCCCAACATTAGCATGTTTTCATTGTGGAATTTTCCTATTTAGTAATACTGTATATATACATCAATTTATTTATTTTTTCTCCTTTTAAATATGTTTTTATTTTTCAATTACAGTTGACATACAATATTATATTACTTTCAGGTATACAACACAGTGATCAGACATTTATATAACTTACAAAGTGATCACCTTAATAAACCTAGGACCCATCTTACAGCATACATACGAGTAGTTATTACAATATTATTTATTGTATTCCTTATGCTATATTTTACATCCCCATGATTATTTTGTAAGAACCAATTTATATAATCCCTTCCCCTTTTTCACCCAGAACCCCAACTGCCTGCCACTCTGGCAACCATCAGTTTATTTCTGTAGCTTTAAGTCCATTTCTCTTCTGTTTTGTGTGTGTGTGTGTGTGTGTGCGTGTGTGTTGTGTGTTTGTCTGTTTGTTTTGTTCTTTAGATTCCACATATAAGTGGAATCATAAGGCATTTTTCTCCTCTATCTGATTTACTCCACTCAGCACAATACCTTCTAGGTCCATCAATGTTGTTGCAGATGGCAAGATTTCATTTTTTTCTTAGAGCTAATATTCCATTGTATGTATGTACCACCTCTTCATTATCTATTCATCCACTCAGGAACAGCCAGGTTGCTTCCATATCTTGACTATTTTAAACAATGCTGCAATGAACATATAGATGCATACATCCCCTTGAAGTAGCATTTTGGGTTCCTTCAAATAAATGCCCAAAAGTAGGATTACTAGGTCCTTCTTTGTCTCATGTTATAGTTATAGCCTTTGTTTTAAAGTCTATTCTGTTTAGTATAAGTACTGTTACTCATGCTTTTGCTGTTTGTTTGTTCCCATTTTCATGAAATATCTCTTTCCATCCCTATACTTTCAGTCTCTCTGTGTCTTTGGATCTGAAGTGAGTCTCTTGTAGGCAGCATATGTAAGGGTCATGTTTTCTTATCCATTCAGCCACTCTATCATTTGATTGAAGCATTTAATCTATTTACATTGAAAGCAATTCTTGATAGATATGTAGTTATTGTCATTTTATTACTCATATTTTTTATCTTTATCCCCACCCCCTCCATCTTAAAGAAGTCTCACTAGGATTCCTTGTAATACTGGTTTGAAGATAATGGACTTTAGCTTTTTCTCCTCTGGTAAGCTCTTTATCTCCTTCGATTGTAAATGATAGTCCTGCTGGGTAGAGTAATCTTGGTTATAGATCCTTGCTTCTCGACACTTTGAATATTTCATGTGAATCCCTTTTGACCTACAAAGTTTCTATTGAGAAATCAGCTGACAGTCTTACAGGACCTCCCTTGTTGGTAACTGCTTTTCTCTTGTTGCTTTTAATATTCTTTCTTGGTCTTTAACCTTTGCATTTTATTTTGACTTTTTCACATTTTTATTACTTTCAGGTGTACAAAAAAAACATACTGGTTAGACATTTACACACTTCACAAAGTGATAACCCCAAGTTTACTACCCATCTGATACCATACATAGCTATTACAATACCATTCATTATACTCCCTATGCTGGTCTTACACCCACCTGACACCATACATAGTTTTTACAACATTAACCTTTGGCATTTTAATTATGATGTATCTTGGTGTGGGTCTTTTTGGGTTCATCTTGTTTGGGAGTCTGCATTTCTTGGGCTTATATGACTATTTCCTTTGGCAGGTTAAGGAACTTTTCCATCATTATTTCTTCAAATAGGTTTTCAATTCTTTGTTCTCTCTTTTCTCCTTCTGGTACCTCAATGATGTGAACGTTGGTACACTTGATATTGTCCTAGAGGCCCCTTAAACTATTATTCTTTTTAAAAATTCTGTTTTCTTTTTGCTGTTCTGATTAGGTGTTTTCTGCTGTCTTAACTTCTAAAATGCTGGTTTGGTCCTCTACTTCATGTAATCTACTGTTGATTTCCTGTAATGTATTCTTCAATTCTTTTGTTTTGTTCTTCATTTCTGACTGGATTTTGTTTTATGTTTTCTATCTCCATTTTTACATTTCCTATCTCTTTGTTGAAGTTCTGCTTGAGATCACTTAGCATCCTTATAATGAGTGTTTTGAGCTCTGCATCTGGTAGATTGCTTGTCTCCATTTTGTTTAATTCTTTTTCTGGAGCTTTGTTCTGTTCTTTTATTTGGGACATGTTTCTTTGTTTCTCCATTTTGGCTGCCTCCCTGTTTTTGTTTCACTTATTAGGTAGAGCTGCAACATCTCCCATTCTTAGTAGAGTAGTCTAATGTAGTAAATATGCTGTGGAGACCAGTGGTGCAATCTCCCTTGTCACCTGAGACAGATGCTCTAGGTGTGGCCCTTGTGTGTGTTGTGTATGTGCTCCTATTGTAGTTGAGGCTTGGTTGCTGTTTGCACATCAATGGGAGGTATTAACCCTCACTCTGCTTGGTTGTGAGGACTGTTCATGACTACAGTGGAGAACCAGTTGTGGAGAGGCTGACCCTACAGAGTAGAATTTGCTTTAGCAGTACTCTACTGCCTATCGAGTTTGCCCTTTGGATGTGTTTTTTGTGGAGATGGTTGGGCAGTATGCTGGTATGATCTGAAACTGGCCACTGGGTTTGTTGGCCCTGGGACCTTTTGTGGGGAGCTCTGCTGCAGGCCAAAGTCAGCTGTTGCCTGTGCTCTGCCTAGGTCCAATTGGTATGAGCTACAAAGTAATCTGCAAATGGTTGCCACTTGGAGGAGGCTTCGAGGTGCCTGGGAGAGGCTCAGTTATAAACTGAAGCCAGCTGTCGCTAGTGTTGTGCTTCAACTGTTTCACAAGAGGCACTGGGCATTCCAAGGACAGACACTTCTTGTTTTGGGTTTGTGAACCTTTGAGAGATGTTAGGAAAGTCCACAGCATGAGCTAAGACAGGTCATTTTAAAAAATATTTTATTGGGGAATTGGGGGAGGGAAACAGTGTTGGGGAATTGGGGGAGGGGAACAGCGTTGGGGAATGGGAACAGACAAGTTGCTGTCCTTTTGTTCTTCAGTCTAGTTGTGGAGAACGTTGCTTCACTGGCCCATGTTGGTATTATCATTGTGCCCTTCCCGGGTGAGGCAGTCGCTCGCTGGCCATTGGACGGCCACTCACGGTGGCTCACAGCAGCTCACGAAAGTGCACACCTGCTGCCGGCCAGCCCCACTGCAGTCTATGTGGTCGCCAGTGACTCACAGCAGCCCAGCTCCAGGTGGAGCTGTTGTTCACCATCTTAGCTGTAGAGGGCATAGCATCACTGGCCCTCATGTGGGATCCGAACCAAGACCATGTTGCTCAGAGCTGGCGCTCCCAAGCCAACTCAACCAATGTGCCACTCGGCCGGCCCCAAGACAGCTCATTTTTATGGTAAAACAACTGGAAGCAGCTTGGGTGGGATTGGATTTCAAGGAATCACCAAGGTGAGGCAAATGGTGTTAGCTAGGTTGATGGAGACTCAGATATGGCACCTGCATGCACCTGCATGCTGGGTGAGGGAAGGGTTCAACCAAAGACCAATGGCTTCTCTGTTAGCAGTTCTGTCTGGAAGACAGCTGCCCCTCCAGCCCTTGCTCTGCAGCCAGACAATTCAATTCTTCCCCGTATATCCCTGGTGCTGTTCAAGCTGCTTCCCCAGAACTGGAGCTCAGAGCAAGTAAGTCTGTCAGTAAGTCCATGTGCTGGCTCTTTAAGAGGAACACCTGGAACTCCAGCAGCCCTCTTTGTCACTCAGCCACAATCTCTGCTGGTTTTCACAGCCAGAAGTTATGGGGATTTCTCTTCTCAGCACTGGAACCCTGTGTTGGGGAACCTGGTGTGGGGCTTGAACCCCTCACTTCACAGGGGATTCTCCACAGCTGAGATGTACTTCTCAAATTTTAACCACCACACATGGTTGTGGGACTAGCCTGTTCTGTCTCCACCCCTCCTAGCAGTCTCGATGTGGCTTCTTGTATATATACTTAGTTATAGGACTTCTGTTCAGCTAGACTTCAGGCAATTCTCAATGATGGTTGTTTCGTAGTTTAGTTGTAATTTTGATGTGGTCATGAGAGGAGGTAAGCACAGCATTTGCCTACTCCACAATCTTGACCAGAGTCCTAAATTAACTTCTTAATTCTAATAATTTGAGCATAAGTTCCCAGGGCTCATTAGGTATCCGAACTTGTGTGCAAGTAATGAAAATTTAATTTCAACCTTTCTAGTCTTTATGCCTTTAATTTATTTTTCTCATTTTATTGCACTGGTTTTGACCTGTAGTTCAAATTTTATTAAAAAGATAATACAGGTCATCCTTGTTTTGTTTGTTTGTTTGTTTTACAAGTCATAGTAAAATATTTCATTTTAACAATTGAATATAATGTTTGCTAAAGTTTTTTTTGGAATGTATTGTCTTAGAATGAGCAAGTTCCCTTTTATTCCTAACTTGCTACAAGTATTTATCATGAACAGATTTTGAATTTTGTCAAACACCACTTCTGCTTCTATTTTTTTTTAAATGACTCTTACCTTTATTTTTTATTTATTTATTTTTTTTTAAGATTTTTATTGGGGAATTAGGGGAATAGGAACAGTGCTGGGGAATTGGGGGAAGGGGAACAGACAAGTTGCTGTCGTTTTGTTCTTCAATCTAGTTGTGGAGGATGTTGCTTCACTGGCCCAAG
>NW_017731560.1:1793436-1841881 GCF_001890085.2 Hipposideros armiger
GGTTCGGATCCCACATATGAGGGCCAGTGACACTGCCCTCCACAGCTAAGATGCTGAACAACAGCACAACCTGGAGCTGGGCTGCTGTGAGAGTCGCCAGCGATGGCATAGGCTGCAGCCCCTGCTGCAGTGGGTTGCCATGGGCTACCATATGTAGCCAGCAGCCAGTGTGAGCGGCTGTTCAGAAGCCGGCGACTGATCTGCCTTGCCCAGGACAAGTGCAATGATGGTGCCAACTTGGGCTAGTGAAGCAACATCCTCCACAACTAGACTGAAGAATAAAATGACAGCAACTTGTTTGTTCCCCTTCCCCCAATTCCCCACCGCTGTTCCCATTCCCCCCAATTCCCCAATAAAAAAATCTAAAAAAAAATAGTAAGATTTTTTTTTGCATTTGTATTAATAAGAGAGACTTGTGTATAATTTTTCTATCTTTCAATATAATGGTCATATTTTTGAATGAAAGTCATGCTGGCTTCATAAAAGGAGTTGGGATGTCTTTCTTCTTATTTAGTTCTGAATATGAATTGTGTAGTATTAATGTCACTTCTTTATTAAATACTGGTTCTGGAATTGTCTTTATGGGAAGGTTTTAAATAATGAAGTAAATTTCTTTATTGATATTAGACATTCAGGTTTCTTATACATTATTCTTTCAGCTTTGATAAATTACATTTTTCAAGCAATTTGCCTTTTTTCTGAGTTGTAAATTTAACTGCATATATTTTTTTGCATAATAATCACATTACTTTGAGATATCTTTAGGATCTCCTGTGATGTCACTTTTTTATTTCTGATATTAGTAATTTTTGCTTTCCTTTCTTTTGTTTTGATCAATATTACTAGACATCAGTGTTATTCAGCTTTTCAAAGAACAAACTTTTGCCCCTTTTGTTTGTCTCTTTTTTGTATGTAGTTTTTATTAAATTGATTAACAACCTAATTGTAATTATTTCCTTCCTTATACAATTCTAAAGTTAAACTTTACTGTTATTTTTCTAACTTCTTGAAATATAAACTTAAAAGTGATTTTCAGTGCTTCCTCAATTCTAATGTTATAATATATATAGTGATAAATATACAGCAAAACCTTGGATTGCGAGTAAGTTGGTTTGCGAGTATTCCACAACACGAGCAAACATTTCTAATACATTTTAATGTGGTAAACGAGCAATGTCTTCCAATATGAGTAGTTTGTTTCCAGAAAGAATTATGCTCACAAACTAAGGTTTTACTGTATATCATTAATATGTGTTAATGCTGCATACCACAAATTTTGATATATTCATTGTATTTATTATATTTCTTTATGTAGTATTTTTTACTTTTAATTTCATCTTTGGTACATTGATTATGTAATAATACATTGTATAATATATTATTTTTATTGTTTTGCTTTTGGTGTCCAGGTTATTTCCACTGAAGTGAAAAAAATGCTCTGAATTATTTCAATCTTCATACATGTATTGAGGCTTTCTGTGTTGCTGAGCATGTGATCAATTAAATAAATACTTCCTATATGCATTAAAAATTGCTGCCATTTTTGGTTGCAGTGTTCTATGCATGACAATAAGGTCATGTTTTTTCATTATGCTAATCATATTTTCTTTGTCCTTACTCACGTATGTGCCCACCATGTGTATGTGCATGTGTGTGTTAGTGTTTTATCCATTTTTTTTCTGCAGAGCCATATCTAAATGTCCACTGAGTATCTCCACATCTCAGATACTTCAAATTCATGTTAAAACTAAAATCACCATCTTGCACCAAGTACTTACCCTCCATCTTCCCATCTAACTGAAAGAAGTCCCATCAGTTAAATTGTTCATGTAGACAAAAATAAGAGCCCAATCTTTAGACTCCATTATTGATGTTCATAGCACATGCAGAAAGTCAATTTCTTATATTCTACCTTTTTGACATCACTCTGATCTATCTCCTCTTTATCCCCATAGATAGTGCTCCATTATCTTCTGTTTGAACTCTTTTAGAAATTTTTAATTGGCTTTCTTGCCCTCAGGAAGAGCCTTGCTCTCTGTAATTTGCCCTCCATATAACTGACAGGGTTATCCTTATAAATAATAAATCTGACATTATTTATTTGCTTAAAATCCTTAAATTGCATCTTATTACCTGAAAGATACATTTCAAACATCTAAATCTTTGCAAAAATATTTTTCCCCTGAAATGTATTCTTGTATTTCATCTCACCCCTTTGTCCAGTTGGAAAACATCTTTTTCATTTTTTAAGACTGAGCTCAAGTATCAAATTCTTTACCCATCCTTTACATCAATGGAATAGTTCTACCATTGTTCCCCTACTAAGTCAAATATGGCCTTCTATCACAAAACCTCTAAAAAATTCTTATTTAATTTTACATGTCTGTAACACCTATCTACCCCAAGACTCTGAACAACTCAATATAAACAACTTTGACTGGTTCATCTTTCTATTGAACTTGGCAGTTACTGGACATACAATAAATATTGGTTGATTGTGTAAATAAATTTTTAAAACTACACACAATTTGCTATATTTTCGCTTCTTTTATGTTGTAAGTCTTATAAATGGTAACAATCTTAATCTATTAACGTGGTTATCTTCTATATTTGATCAGAAACAACCTTATTCTGTGAATAGCTCTGTTCTGTTTGTGAAATCCTAACTGCTGTAGGCTATGTCTGGTATTTCAGTTAATCAGTTAAACTACCATAAGAATAAGTGAGAGGATAAATGATTTAGACAGAATCTTTAATATGACATCTCTCATGAAAACTAACTAGCTCATCATTTTGCTATGTAGCAGAGCAGAGAGAGCAATACCAGCTATGTCAGGTGATCCTGAGAATAACTGTCTTTAGAAATCCCACAGATTAAACTCATTGTCTTCCCAAAACTGACTCCCATTTTACATTCTCTGTCAGTGAGTGACATTACCTTCCATGTAGTTGAAAAATCAAGGGATCAAATATAGGTGATAGAATGAGGACTGACTCAGGGTGGTGAACACACAATGTGATAGACAGAAGATGTATTATGGAATTGTACACCTGAAATCTATGTAACTTTGCTAACAATTGTCACCCCAGTAAATTTTAATTTTAAAAAAATCAGACACCTTAAAGTCATGTTTTTAACTATCTTTTATCCTTCACCCTACATCCTCCAATCCTTTACTAAATTCTATTGATCTTACCTCTAAAATGTATCTAAAATCTGTTCATTTATTTATATCTTCACTGCCACCACCCTCAGCCAAGACACCACCATCTTATAGCATATGTAATTCCTTACCATGGTATTTATTATATATTTCATTCTTTCTGTGTCTCACCAATAGACTGTGAGCTCCCTGAGAGCAATATATACATAGAGTGCAAAAAATGTATACACATTTTAAGAAAGGAAAAAAAAATTAAAATTATAATAATATATACCAATAACAAAAGATGAATACAAGTCATGTGTATACATTCTTTTTAGGCACCCCTGGTATTTCTGATACTCTATTTTTTCAGGAACATGTTGCCATCAAATATGAAAATGGGTGCTAATAATTAATATATTAGTTTTCCCCAAGTATCCTATTTGAATTATGACGATGGCTTTACAGAGATAGTCTTAGAACAGTGTTTCCCAAATGGTGATCTGTGGAACACTAGTCAGGTATGCCAGGTTAAATGACTGGGGAAACTGCAAACTTTATCTTCTTCTTGGATAATTATTATACCTGTTTAGTATAGTAAAGGTTTTGGAACATACTCTAATAAAGCATACAGCTTCATCTAAGTTGTTGCAAATGGCACTATTTCATCTTTTCTTATGGCACAATAGTATTCCATTGTGTATATATACCCCAACTTCTTTATCCAATTATCTATTGAAGGACATTTTGGTTATAATGCTAAGCAAAATAAGTCAGACAGAGAAAGAAATAAAAACAACATATGATTTCACAGATATGTGGTATATAAAACTGAAAACAATAAAAGAACAAGAAACACAAATAAAGAAACAAAACTCATAGACACAGACAATAGTTCAGTGGTTACCAGAGGATAAGTGGGGGAGGGGTGATAGGTGAGGGTAAAGGGATCAAATATATGGTGATGGAAGGAGAACTGACTTTTGGTGGTGAACACACAATGTGACATATAGATGATGTATTACAGAATCGTACACCTTAAATCTATGTAGCTTTGCTAACAATTGTCACCCCAGTAAACTTTAATTAAAAAAATAAATAAATAAAGCATACAGCTTAACTGTATATAGCCCAGCATTTCACACACTTACTTGACCAGAGAACCTCTTTTTCATGGCATATCCAATAAATGGTGAATTTTGGGCACAGTCAATAACATGACTCATAAACGAGCAATTTCAGATACAAACTGTCAAATGTAGTACTGTTATAAAGGGCAGGAGGGCTTGGGTTACCCTGGCATTAGCTTAGAAGACTGAGGATGTCTCCCTAATGACCTCTTAATAGCTTGGCATGACTGTGCCATCCAAGGATCAACCCCTATAACTTTTGGTCTGTCCAGTATTATTTCATCCCAGAGTATCTGTATACCCTTGGTGACTTTACATAACAATGTATCCTTTGGGAATGCTAGATGATCCATTCTGTTTCTTTTTACCATAAAAATGAAGTTATTTTTAAATTGTTAGTCACAGTCACTGTAGCTCATTAGTTTGGCTTGATTATTTTTCCCTGAATAAAATGAGAAAAATTTTCAGTTGCACTACTCAACTGCCTTTCTTCCAAATTGGCATTAATAATCCTCAAGGAAAAAAGCATTCCTTACCTGTTTCTCGTGTGTGTGTGTGTGTGTGTGTGTGTGTGTGTGTAATAGAGAGAGAGAGAGAGAAAGAGGGAAAGGATTGTGGATATTGATTTATAACTATAGCTTTTTTAGCTTCTGTGACAATCACAACAGTTCAACAGCTTGGGAGCTCCCCTTACCCATGGGAAACCCCTAGAGATCATGTCTGTCTCTCTATTTCATTCCATACAAGTTACTCTACCACTGACCCAAAGACATGCATATCTTGCCTCATTATCTTCCAGTCCTTGATCTTATTACTGTCCTCTACACCTCGTAAGAAGTTCACTGATATCACATTTGTCTTCACAGTGGAACTGTCCTGGAAGAGAGTTATTACCTTTGCATTAGACTCTTCTCCCAAGAAAGGGGTGTCTCTGTCCTTTATAAGACAAATTTGAACACCAAAAATGTCTTATCTTTTAAAACTTGAGGGACTTTGCTTCTATATTTCCCACTTATTCATGTATCTATTCACAAATAGTTATTGAAGAATTTCTAATATTCCAAGCACTGTCCAATGTACTGGAGTTTACAACTGAGAATGAAAGAGTAACTGTCCCTATTCTCATGGAGCTCATCCAGTTCAGTTCATGAATGTTTTTCTCTTCACTGTCTTCTTCTCCTCAGTCCTCAAAAATAAACATCAGTATTCCATATGGAGAAAACCAGTTGCCCTCTCAGTGGCCACCTAGTGTCTTGTCTTATACTGTCCGCACTCTTTCTTCCATCGTTTGTAAAATAACTTTTCTAAAGCACAGATACAACTAGTTCCAATTTTAGCTTAAAAATGTCCTGTGGTTCCCCCACCACATACAAGCTCAAGCCCTAACTTATTAGTAAAGCATACAAGACCTTTCACAATATGGCCCCCGTCTGGTTTCTTGATCTAATTTCCTCCAACTCCTCATTAACAATCCTATACTCAAACCTGGGAATAGAATAATATACCTAGGGCATTAACCTAAGAGTGAGTGCCTCTTTACAGTTGTATTACCTAGGTGCTTCACTTAGCTTACCCTGCTTATACTGGAGCCACATATGATGGGCTCTCTGTCCCCAAACACATGGTATGCCATTACATCTCTGTGCATTTGCAATGTTTCCTTTGTTTTCATCATTCCTTCCTTTCTCATAATCAGAGACAATTGAAATATTTTTAACTTAAGTTTATTTGAGTCACACCTAACTAGAGTAAAAGCCCCCAAGAAAGCAGGGATCATATCTATGTTGCTCACTGTTGTATCTGTAGCAATTAGGAAAAGGAAGGATGAAATTAATCCAGCTCAAAAGTCACTTTAGGGCCGGCCGAGTGGCGCGATGGTTAAGAGCGGGCTTGGGAGGCCAGAGGGCCCCGGTTCGATCCCACATATGAGGGCCAGTGACACTGCCCTCCACAGCTAAGATGCTGAACAACAGCTCAACCTGGAGCTGGGCTGTCATGAGTCGCCGGCAACGGCGTAGGCTGCAGCCCCTGTGGCAGTGGGTTGCCATGGGCTACCGTGTGTAGCCAGAAGCCAGCGTGAGCGGCCAGCAGCCGCCATGAGCGGCCGTCCGGAAGACGGCGACTGATCTGCCTCACCTGGGAAGACTTCAATGATGGTGCCAACTTGGGCCAGTGAAGCAACGTCCTCCACAACTAGACTGAAGAACAAAACAACAGCAACTTGTCTGTTCCCCTTCCCCCAATTCCCCACCGCTGTTCCCATCCCCCAATTCCCCAATAAAAACCTTTAAAGAAAAAAAAAGTCACTTTCTCCATGGAACCCTCTTTTTGTGACTCTTCTGTCCCTGTGAAAATTTAATTGTTCCTGCTTTTGTCCCCATACATGGCTCCAAGGACAGAACTCAGTTGTAACTTTATCCCATTGTAATATATTTACATGACTTATGTCCCTGAATATATATATATATATATATATGTGTGTGTGTGTGTGTGTGTGTGTGTGTGTGTGTGTGTGTGTGTGTGTGTTTTCAATAAATATTTTTATGTTGGAACAGTTTTAAAATTACAGAATTATTGTAAAGGTAGTACAGAGAGTTCTCATTTATGGCACACTTAGTTTCCTTTATTGTTAATATGTTACGTTAGTATGGTGCATTTTTCACAATTAATGGACCAATATAGATACATTATTAAACTCCTGACTTTGTTCAGATTTCTTCAGTTTTCCCCTAACATCTCTTTTCTGTTCAATGGTATTACATCCAGGATATCACATTACATTCAGGTGCCACATCTCGTTAGACTCCTCTGGATTGTGACAGTTTTACAGAGTTCCTTGTTTTTCAGACTTCCCTTGACAACTTTAAGAGTTTTTGCTCAGCTATTTTGTACAATAAATTTCATTTTTCTGATATTTTCCCTCATAATTAGACGAGAGTAATATGTTTTGGGGAGGAAGACCTCAGAGATAAAGTACCATTCTAATCACATCGTATCAAAGATGTACCATCAATATACGTTAATCTTGATCACTTGGTTTGAAGTAAAGTTTGTCAGATTCTCCATTGTAAAGCTACTCTCTTTTCCTCTCTTCCATATTATCCTCTTTGGTTGAAAGTCATTATGTGCAGTCTATACTTAAGCAGTGGGTGTCACACTTCATTCATCTTCTTAAGGGTGGAGCATCTGTTTACATTACTTGGAATTTTTCTGCACCTGAGATTTGCTTATTCTTCTCATTTATTTCTTCATTCAGAAATTTATTTATATCAGTATACACTCATGGATATTTATTTTATGCTTCTGGGTTACAAACTTATGCTACTTTATTTATTTTGTTGTTCAAATTGTTCCAGCTTTGGTCATTGAGAGCTATCTCAGTTGGCTCCTGTATTCCTTTCACATAGTCCCATTTTATTTTTTAGCACTTTCTTATTTATGGCATTACAAGAAACTTAGAGGTAATTTAGTATAATTCCTGATCAAGTGCTAGAATCAGCCATTTCTTCAAGGAACCCTGGTTTATTTCATTGGGGAATGGTGTAAGAAACCAACATCTGGGTGGAAGGTGTGCTTGTTGATTGTATCATTGCTTCTAGGGCTTCTCAGCTGACAAAGCAAGGAAATATAAGTGTGTATTTTTAACCAATGTGTATACATATATTTGTAAATATTTTTGAGGTATAATTAACATGACATTATGCAAGTTTAAGTTGTACAACATGTTGATTTGATACACTACTATATTGCAATATGATTACCACTGGTAACATTAGCTAACATGTCTATCCCATGACACAATCATAAATTTTTTTGGCAGTTAGAACACTTAAGGTCTAGTCTCTTAGCAACTTTAAAGTATATAATATGCTATTATTAACTATAATCACAATGCTGTGCATTAGATCCCCAGAACTTATTCATCTTTTATCTACAGGTTTATGCCTTTTGACCAACCATCTCCTCAATATACCCACCTCCTAGTTCCTGGTAACCACTATTCTACTCTCTGTTTCCATGAGTTTGGCTTCTTTATATTCCACATGAGTGATATCATATAATATTTGTCTTTCTCTGTCTGACTTATCTTTTTGAATTAGTGTTTTCATTTTTTTCAGATAGATACCCAAAGTGGAAAGTGTAGATCATCTTGTAATTACCTTTTTTAATTTTTGAGGAATGTTTTGTGGAAAACATATTGTTTCTCATAGTTGTTGTACCATTTGGCCTTCCTACCAACAGTGTACCACATTTCCAGTTGCTCCACTTCCTTGCCAACACTTGTTATTTAGTCTCTTTTTTATACTAACCATTCTAATAGCTGTGAAGTGATACCTCATTGTGATTTTGATTTGCATTCCCTAAATATTAATTAGTGACATCAAGCACTTTTTCATGTACCTGTTGGATACTTGTATGTCTTCTTTGGGAAAATGCCTATTCAGTTTCTCTGCTCATTTTTAAAATTTATTTTCCAACTTTATTGAGACATATAACATTGTGTAAGTTTAAGGTCTATAACGTGTTGATCTGATACATTTATAAATTGCAAAATGATTACCACCACAGTACTAGTTACCACCTCCATCCCATCACATAGTTTTGTGGTGAGAACATTTAAAGTCTACTGTCTTACAAACATTCAAGTATATGATACAATAATATTAGCTATAATCACTATGTTGCACATTAGATTCCCAAGCTTGTTAATCTTATAACTAGGAGTTCGTACCCTTTGAGCATATCTCCCTGTTTCTCTTACTTCCATCCCCTGGTAGCCACCACTCTACTCTTTATTTCTCTGAGTTTGTCCTTTTTAGATTCCACAGAAACACACTCTCATTCATTGCAGAATGAAAAATGGTACTGCCTCTTTGGTTCTAGATCTGATTTCCAGAGGGTGGATACCTCTACCAGATAACACTGTAAGATTCTTACTAAAGTTAAAGCTATTGCTGCCACCTGGTAATTTTGGGTTTCTTATGCCTCTAGAACAGCAGGTAAAGAAAAGAATTAATATACTGGCAAGACTAATTTACCTCGATCATCATGAGTAGGTAGAGTTGTTGCTCCCATACCCATTTTTAACTGTGAATGGACAATGTGCCTGAAAGGAAGGGGCTGGAGAACAGGGAGGCCAGTCATTTCTCTGAGATGTCTAGTATCCCAGAGATTTTGAGCTCCTCAGGACTGATTCTACTATCACAGCAATGAAATTAGAATGTGGCAAGAAGGACAGGCATCCTCAAGGTGACCCAGCTCATATACCATCTCCAGAAGGCACCAATGTGAAGTGTTCCCAACCATGACAATGCCTGCAGATTGGCTCCTCTGTCAGGGAAAGACTTATTTTCATTAACTAGGGCCAAGAGGGAATATGGCAATTGGGCTTTGAATGTCAGAAAAGAGTGCTGTAGGTGAAAGTAAAAAGCTTATCCAAAAGTTAAATTGAAAGAAATTTTTATTTTTGGCTGAAATGGCCACTTCTGGGGCTTGTGAGAATTTGATTTCATCAGTCAGAAGAAGTATCAACTTGCTATATCATAAGACCTTTTCAAGGCTCCTTTGGAAAACTGGAATTTTCTTTTGGTATTCTCTAATTTCTGTGTCGTACCACTTGACACCTAGTATCTCTCACATTTTTCCGTATGTGCTCAAATTTCCTTATTTTCTGAGTGTCTACAATGTCCCAGGCCCTGTGTCGAGTTGATGTAGTGGAGTGAAATTGGAACTGCAGTAAGACACAAGGAAGAGTTAGCCAGGGTACCTTCCTTTGAGGAGCTTGAGATCCAGCAGGGCAGATGGGACTTTGATCAAAAAGATTATAAAAATGGTAGAACAGAAATGCAAACACGGCACCATGGGACTCCAAGGGAAGAAGATGTTCATCTGTCTGGAGGTCAGAAAAGGCTTCACAAAGGACAGAACATTTGAGCAGAGGCTTGAATAATAAGTAGGTGCTTGCTAGGTTGAGAAGAGACGGAAGGTCATTCGGGATAGAAAGAACAGAGTTACAAAGGCACAAAAATAAGAAATATGGCTGTGTTTTTATGGAATGGTAAGTGGACATTTGTGGGAAACTGATCCACACAGATTTTTGCAGGCTGTTCTCTCTATAAGGGTACCTGGTCAAGAGGTCACGTGAGTGCCAATCCCCAGCTTACATTCTACTTGCTAACTCAGACATTCTGGTAGGGATTTGTGCCCTCCTAAAAAAGAGGTTTATTCTAGAAGTTCTTATTATCAGAAGACACAGTACCTCCATTATTTTTCTTTTGTCTTAGAGCTTCGTCTCAGAGTAGTATAAGGAATGACACCACCTTCACCCCCCCCACACACACAAGCTATTCTCAGACCCAAATCAGATGCCAATGTCAGAATTTTCCTGTGAATCCCTGCCAAGACCTAGAATTATTGGCTCTTGCTTTTTTTCTAAAAAACCTGAGATATTCTAGGGAAGGACAAACTGGAGATGTCCTCTTTGGGAGGTCCCTGAGGGCTTTGGAGAGCAGGGTACCCAAGAAGTGCAGAGTGACTCAAAGTAACCAAGGAAGGGGTAGGGAGAAGAGGTGTTTGGTAGCTAATACAAAGAAAATAATGCCACCTGTGTCCTATAAATGTATTTCATACTCAATTAGACTCAAGCAGCAACATCCATTCCCTGCCACCTCCAAGTAGACACACACACACATTTTTTTTTCAGGGAAAAAAATGAAAAGGAGGCAAAACTATCTGATGACCCATTTTTCAATACCTACAGATGTCAGTCAGAAAATAAGCCCCATTGGGAATGTAAAACCTCTTTCCTAATTTCCCTCACTTTCCTTGGGTTGTTACCAAGTTTGCCCTAGCAGTATTGAAGCTGGCTGCCAGCATATCATGTCCACTGTAGCCACTGCCCCGCTCTGTGCCAGAGATCACAACTTGTTATTGGCCTTTCACCATCAGGGCCCTCAACTTGGAGGCAAGATTACTTTATACCTTCTACTTCTTCACAGAGAGTCCACAGTACTCCATATCCCAACTTCTGTAACTTTTATCAGTGCACTTATCACACGAAGTCTGTTTTCTCATCTCTAAAACTGGAATAATGTAATAATAGTATCTATTTCAGAGAATAAAGTTTTTCCTATCTTCTCATTTTGCACATTAGAAAACAGAGTCCCTCAGATGGGAGGTGGTGTGCCCAAGGTTGCACAAAAATTAGATACAAACGGGACCAGAACTCATTTTTTATTTAGTTTTTCTTCAATACTTTTCCACTGCACCAAAAAGTTCCTTTGCTCAGCAGTCTTTGTACATTAGTAAGAGATAGATGAATCAAATTAACATCAAAAGCCCAACATCAAAGCAAGAAGGGTAGATGGTTCGGTCATAAATCTACAGTTTTGTTAACATGACTCACATTAAAGAGAATTTATTCAGTAGGCATTGATTTATTTTTCTTTTAACATTGGACTTGCAATGATTGGTTTCATATAAAGCAAAACACACTACTCTTGGTATTTAATGAGAGAAGAATCACAGCCTAGTCAGGAGGAGATGTAGTTCCTGACCATGAAGAAATACCTGGCTGATGAGGGAGAGATAGTTTGCATTCTCTAAGGAGTCCTAGTGTTTAGGAACCTCCAGTCTGGTGAAGGAAATATTAATTTATCCAAAATATATCCGTTGGGGATCTACTGTATTCCAGGCACTGTTACCAGCACTGGGGATATGTTTGTGAGCAAAATGGATGTGACTATCTTAATCGAGCTTACATTTTAGAGGGAGAGAAATACAATAAGCAACAAATTTAATATGTAAGTAAATTGTATTATGTTTGATAGAAGTAAGTGCTAAGGAAAAATATAAATTAGCTATTATGAACAGAATTGTGTCCCCAAAAATTTACATGTTGAAGTCCAAATCAAAATGTGGCTGAATTTGTAGACAGGGGCTTCAAAGTGCTAATTAAATTAAACTGAGGTCATTAGGGTGGACCATAATCCAATGTGACTGCTGTCCTTATGAAAATAGGAAATTTGGACGCAGATACATACAAAGGGAAGGCCATGTTAAAACACATGGAGAACATGGCCACCTACAAACCAAAGAGAGAGGTTTCAGGAGAAGTAAACCCTCCTTGATCTCAGACTTCCAACGTACAGAAGTGTGAGAAAATAGTTTTGCTGTTGAAGCCACCCAGTCCATGGCACTTTGTTATGGCAGACCTAGCTGTCTGCAGGGATACATACAGCAGGGAAATGGGATCAGGACTCCTGAGGTGGTACTAGGTTGCAATTTTACCTAGAGAAGTGAAGTGACATTTCAGCAAAACATTTAGAGGATGTGAATAAGCACCACACAGAGCTTTGTGGGGAAGAATTTTCTAAGCAGAGGAGACAGCAAATGCAAAGGCCTTGAGGTGGAGTTTGAGGAGCAGCAAAGAAAGTCAGGATGGCTAAAGCAGAGTGAGTAAAGTCAGAGAGTTAGTATATGGTGGGCCAGATCATGTAGGTACTTTCAGTTTACTGTATGTAATTATAATCTGAGGGAAATTTAGATTCAGCCACTATGGAAAACTGTCAGTTCCTCAACAAGTTAAATATAGAATTATCACATGACCCAGCAATTCTACTCCTAAGTATATACCCAAATGATTGAAAACAGAGACTCAAACAGACTAATGTATATGAATATTTATAGCAGCATTATTCACAATAGCTAAAAAGTAGAAACAACCCAAATGACCAACAATAGATGACTGCCTAAACAAAGTATGGTATACCCATATGATGGAATATTATTCAGCCATAAAAAGGTATGAAGTACTGATACATGCTTCAAGATGGGTGAACCTTGAAAACAACATGTTAAGTGAAAACAGCTAAACATAAAAAGTCACATATTGCATAGGTTCACTTATATAAAGTGTATAGAATCAGGCAAGTCCATAGAGATGGAAAGCAGATTAGTGGTTGCCAGGGACTGGTTACAGGACAAAATGGGAAGTAACTGTTTAATGGATATAGAGTTTGCTTTTGGGGTTATGAAAACTTTCTAGAGCTAGACAATGCTGATGATTGCACAACATTGTGAATGCACTAAAATCACTAATGGTAAATTCTGTTATGTGTTTTGTAACATAATAAAAAAATATTTAGATCCAAAGAAATGGTTTGAATAAAGGAGTGTCATGATCTGCTTTATACTTTTAAAAGATGATTCTGGCTGCTCTGTTAAGCCCCATTGTGTGGCAAGAGTAGTAGTAGCAGGGAGATCAATTAGAGACTCTCTTAATAATTCAATTGAGATGAGATTAGATGAGTAGATATAGGAGTCTGGAGCTCAGGGGAGAGGTCTTGGGAAGAAGATACTAATTTGGAAGTCTTCAGCATTTAAAACCATGAGACTGGTTGAGATCAACAAGTCTCCCATCCCATATAGACTATTTAGTCTTTTACATGGTGGAACTTCAATTCCAATAGAGGAGACAGGTGTTCTGTTTTGTTTACTCCAAGAGGCCTTCAATTTTTAAGAGGAGATAATCTTCACTCTAGGAAGGCATGTTTATTGGGAGAAACTATTGTTACTCTGATGCATCCCAAGTGCAATGGAGAAGTAATGGTCTCCTCACTGTAAAGATCTTCTAATCTGACTAGGGAGACATTGCCCACCCACTCTAAGTAACCCTCAGCTGAAGATAAAGGCATTGTTCTGCACCAGGGAGCCTCATCCTGTCTAATGGGGGAAAGCACGGCCCTCACTTTGGGATCCCTAGTGCTTATGCCTGTAGCTCTGAGGAGGGGGCACAGAAAGCCCTACCATTGCACAGGCAGTAGCATTAAGTCACAGACCTAAAGTTAACAATGAAGAGATCCATACAGGTTACAACCCAAAGCTGAATGAATACCAGTTAATGTCCGTGTCTGGGAAGAGCAATTAGAATCCATTAATTAAATTGCTGGTAACACTGCCATTTCAAAGCTAATTATCCTTAATTGGACTTGTCTACTTTGATAACCATTCAGTTCCCTTCCATTCAATTTAACAATGTTCCAGGCTCTATCCTAGACACTTCAGGGAATACCATACTTTAAGGAGCTTAATGTTTTTGTCATGGGATCAGCCTGGTATATTAATAACTCTAACTTAAGACAAAAAGTGAAGGGTGCTGTAGAGATTTTTATGCTAGAGTTAGAGCAGTACAAGGGCACTTAAGGGGGAGATTAATTCTGTCTGAGGAGGGGAGGAGGTGGATTGAGCTTTATAGAAGAAGCAACAATTGAGCTGGAACTCATGAATAAAATTTTCACAGCATTCCAGCCAGATGGAAAAGCATAAGCAAGTGATTGGAGGCCAAAAAGTGCAGAGTATATATAGTTACTAATATAACTATTATTTTTATTTATTTCATTTATCCATTAATTTATCAAATATTCACTGAACACCTATTGTGTTCCAGGCACTTTCTTAGGTGTTTTTGATAGAGCAATGAACAAATCAAATTCCTTGTCCTCATGGAGCTTGCATTCCAGAGGGCTAGCATAAGTCATAAACAAGCAAATAAATATGCAATTTGTTAGGTAATAATAAGTGTTTGTTTTTTTAAAAAGCACAATAAGAGGATAGAGAGTGATGAGGGAGAGGTTCTGCTTTTTTATACAGGGTGGTCAGGAAAGTCATCTCTGCTAAGATGTCAGTTGAATAGAGATCAAGATGAAATGATGGGGTGAGTCAAATATATATCCAGTGGAAGAACATTTCAGATGGAGAAAACAGTAAGACACTGTGGCGAGAGTATGCTTGCTATCTGCTAAGACCAGCAAGGTCTGAGCAAACAGAAAGAAGAGAATCACCATTTACCAAGATGAAGAAACCTAAGATAGGAACAGGCTTGAGATTAATGAAAGATCTGGAGTTTGGTTTAAGGCATGTTAAATTTAAGATGTTTATTAGCCATACAAGTGTAGGTGTCCAATGGGCAGTTGGATATATGAATCTGTAGCAAAAGGGAGACATCCATTAAAAATTGGTAAGTTGATGGCACATGGATGATATCTAACATGATGAGAGTGGATGAGATCACAAGGGAGCAACATAGCCTGTGGGCTGAGCTCTGAGTGCGCCAAAGTTAAGCATTTGGATTGATGAGGAGGAACCAACAAAAAGTGACTTGTAAGAAATGGTGAATGATGCCTTTTGAAAAGGTAAAGGGAAGAAGTAATAAGGCTTTTAATTACAGTCCTGGCAGTGGGGAATGGGGAAATAGTGTCACATTTTCACGAGGCATTATGGGAGTAAAGTCATCAGGATTGGATGTGATGGTGGGGGTGGTCATGGAGAGAGAAGGGCACAGTAGGCCTCCAAAGCATGTTTCTGGCTCAGAAAACTTGATAGATAGTGGTGCTATTAACTAATATAGGGGACATTATCAAAGGAGGAAAGAATGAGTTTGGGCAGAGGAAAGAAGAAGGAAGAGTCAGGGAAATTTTGAGTTCAGTTTGGGACATTTTATTTGAGATTCTTGGAGATATTCAAGAGGAGATGTCAGACTGGTAGTTATGAATGCCAAGACCTAGAACAATATAAAAGCTGACATTTTTTCAGCGACAAATCACAGTGTGTCTATCACTCAGTCTTGTAATGTAGTGTATAGTGGTGGGTGAGGGTTGGAGGGAAGAGATAACTTAAAAGGAGGAAATTCAAATTTCTGAATCTACTCTGCCACTTATTAACTGTGGGACCTTTAGCTACTTATGTAATCTCTCTAAGACTAGGTATCCTCATTGATAAATGGAGACAACATTAATACCTTGTGGGGCTGTTTTCAGAATTAAATGAGTTACTGCTTGGAAAAAACAATCTTGAAAGGTGTAAGTGCTGACAAAATTTTGGTTGAATGTGACTGTGAATGGATTAATTTGAGCACCTTCCAGGAGCACTAGGGAACTCCAGATGGGGAGCTACAAACCAGGCAGGGCTTACCTGGGGCATGAATGAAGAGTGAGAGTAGAAAGGAACCTTTTGGAATTTCCTGCCAGCTCCCTAGAAATCCTAGAAATTTAGGTGGTGACCTTTAGGAAGGGCTGCAAGGAGGTCCCATCTCACCTGCATGCCTAGTCTGGTTTTCACATGCAGAGAATGGAACCAGCTGGGACCCCTCTCTGGTGGTACAAGGAATAACCCTCATCCAGTAGGCCTGCCTATGGGATGCCTGTGACAGTTTCACTAGGAATGAAGCTGTCTCTTGGGACTAGGTGGAGTTCGGTGTGTGTGTGGGGGTGAACTAGGAGCCAGGAACTCAGGTCTTGGGGGCAGAGCAGCACTGAAGTAGGTTAAGCAATGACCTGTTTGGGGCAGAAGGAGATAAACAGGGAGAAAATAAAGGGGTATATAAAATCACAGCAATAATATAAGAAATCAAGAAAAAAAGAGTGAGAAAGACCAACAGGTGGAAAGACTGACTGACTGATGAAGACTGGAACTAGAATGAGAAGGTAATTTCCACTACAGTAGTGCCTGTCAAAACTTGGCAGTAGACGTGACACTGAGTAGGCAGGTAGCAAAGATTTTTTTAAGTGAATGAATGTATGAATGGGTCAGGGGACAGACAAAGAGAAGAGAAGAGAAGAGAAGAGAAGAGAAGAGAAGAGGAGAGAGAGAGAGAGAGAGAGAGAGAGAGGAGTGGTGTAAGAGTGAATCTGTAACTAAAATCAATTCAGCAAACATTTATTGATTCCCTATTGTCTGTCAAGTACTGAGAAAATTAGAAGCTGGAGGTGTACCACTGAGTCACAAATAGCTCTGAGTTCTAGAAGGCTGGCAGCCATGTTAGAGAGCAGCATTGCAAAGTCGTCACAGTTATCAATTGTTGGCAGTGTTTGGCTACCCCCAGAATGTTCTTACTCTGCCTACTTCTGGTGTGTTTATCATCCCTATCCCTACTATAGGCCAAACTTTAGGAAAACCAACAAGCGTGTTTTAATATCAGTTATTACCACATAAAACTGGGAAAAACCTCATTTGGAATGCCAGTCATTATTACCTAATTAATCTTATTTGATTCTTACTAGAACCGTGAAACTTAGGTATCATCATCCCCATTTTAGATATGAAAAAAACAAAAAACAAACTGAGGCTTTGATTTGAATAGCTTGCTCAAGATCACATGATTAAAAAGGCAGGGCACAAACCTAGTTCTTCTTTTTGCTTGCTGGCCAGTACTCTGTCTTCTCACCCTTGTCTGCCTTCATAAGTTCTGTACACATAGTCCCTAAACCACCTTCAAAAGATCGAATAAATGAAAATGCAGATATCTAAAGGCAGTGTACGTTGACCACAGGAATGCGCTGCACAGAAGAATTTTGACTTTACAACAGATCTTACATCAGGGACTCTAATATAAGAAGGCTATAGTGTAATTCATTCATTCACTCATTACTTTTTCAATTACTCACATATTCAACTATGCCTCAAACCCAGGTTGATCTCATACTATGTGTCCTAAACTGTTGTGAGTATAAATAGAAGCAACTCAGAAATAATAAGTACCTGGAGAACCTCTCACGCCATTGGGTGATGGGCAAACCAAGGATAACAATCATAATAGCTAACATTATTAAATACTTATATTGTTCCAACTACTTCCCATGGTTTAACTTCTTTATCCTCAAAATAACCCTATGGCATACAGGTGCTATTATTTTCCTCATTTTATGGTTAATGAACTGAGGCCCAGAGAGGCCACACAACTAACTTGCTTAAGCTGTGTAGCAAAATCAAAATCTGAATCCAGAAAGTCTGACCACAGAGTCTCCAAAATGACAAATCCTGGCTGGGATAATTTTAAATTACCCACCCTCTTCTCTTACTCATCCTTACATTGCTTTCCTTCCAGTCAGAGGATCTCTCTCCCTTTTCTGTCTCATTTTTTGCCATACCCAGGCTTTTGTTTCTTCTGTTACCTTTGCCTGGGATAATTGCTTTATATCCCTCCATCCAAATTCTCCTCATACTTAAAATGGCAGATCAGATGTTGCCGACTCCACTGTGAAGCTTAACGTAACCCCACCTAAGCAATGTGAAGTGAGGTCTTCTTCATCCTCTTCAGGATGTCATGGTTTTGACTTCCATCTTTTGTAGCACTCACTATGTCCTGCTTATGTTTTTGTTTTTATTTTGTTCTTACTGGTACACTTACCTTTTCTTCCTACCGAAACTAGACTACAACTCCCTTAAGAGCTAGGACCATGTCTAGAGCCCTCAAAGTATTTAGCAAAGTGCTTAGGAGTTTTAGGTATATTTGTATAGAAGTTACCTGATACTTGGTTCCTCAAGTATACATGAGCCTCATGCAGTAAGTTTTGGTCCGTGAGTCTAAGTTACTTCCCCCTACCTAATTCCTGAAGGCATTATTCTCCTCCTTGCTGCAGGCTATAGATGATGGTGTGGAGCATGGGTGTGATAATGCCATAGAAGATAACAATGAACTTGTTTTCATCTTGGAACACCTGTGAATGAGGTTTTAGGTACACAGAGAAAACTGTTCCATAGAAGATGACCACCAGAGCCAAACAGAAGCCATAGATGGAAAAGACTTTGAAATGGTAAGGTGAAGGGTGAAAGGCAAGCAGGTAGTCAGGAGGGTCCATTAAAGGTGAGGCTGAAGCTAAAGGGCCAGAGCAGGCTCATGGTGCTGCTGCCCACCAGCAGCAGTTCACTGAGGTTGGTAGAAAATGTCAGATTTAGCAGAGCCTGGATCTTACAGGTGAAATAGTGGAAGACATTGGAGAAATACTAGAGTGGTGACATGGTGGACCTAAGGATTCCACTGAAAGTGTTTTTGTCATTTAGCCCCTAGCCACCAGGCCCAGGCAGACATTCTCTACATAAGTAACACACATTGTACCGTGGTTATAGCCCAGATTTAGGCCATGCCAGTCAGGTGGAAGCATTCTATAATGCCAAGGGAAGGGGATTTTTTTATCCGGGGAAAGCATTGGGCCAGAATGAGAATTAGGGTTGTGATCAGGCCATTGGCCAGTATGCGTGGGCTATAGCTATTGCAGGAGCAGATGTCCAGGAAGAAGAGATTAGTGAAGAAAAGATACATAAGACTGTACAGTTTGTTAAGCCAGATGAGGAGGCTGAGGAGGACGTTGCCAACCAAAGAGATAAGATATACTAGTGGTATTCTGCTGAGAAACAGTATTTTGTATTTGTGGAAAATTGGATAGGCCTAGGAGTAGTCATGACTATGGAATTCTCTGTTCATTCTCTTTTCCAGGGTTGGATGTCTGGGAGAAATGATTATAGGATCATTTGATATAGGATCAGTCTGGACTGATGATCTCCTAGAAACTGGCCATATACTGAGCCCATAAAGAAAGGCCACACATGTTGAGTATCCTGAACATGGACTAAGTCCCTAAGTAAGAGAGTTGCATCCAATCAATTTGAAATGCCTTTGTTCACACATTTCCAAGGTTTTTTCTGTAACTTTGTCCTCCCCTGCACAGATCCAGATATTATTGCAGGAACTAACAGGGGGTTTGTTTCCTCCCACAACTTCTTTCTCCCATGCCATCCAAGTATACAAGATGGGAGCAGTAACTTGGTGAGGTAAATGTATGAATGAATGAATGCAGAGGTTTCTGAAATTTTTTAGGCTTTGTCAGGATTCAGATAAATTTTGAGTGTAATTCATCATTATGCAACCTCCATACCCCTTCCAAGCCACCAATTCTCATGTTACTATTTTTTGTTGTTGTTGTTTAATTGGTGTTTTCTACCTTCTAATTAGGAAGTGTAAGATTTCTAAGGAAGGCCCTTGTAGAGGCGGGAAAAATGGAGTGAGGAGAACAAAAAGATCACTGACCAAATTGACCAATTCAATCAATTTGTTTCAAATAGTTGTAAGTGGTTGCAAGTTATATTTGACAACTTAGGGTTATACTGTCATGAAGACAGAACATGTTTTCCCATCTATTTATTGTTGATGTGTAAGAGATAGCCAAGGAATCAAAAATCAAAGGTTTGAAACTAAGTCATACATAAGGCTAGGTTTGTAGTTACCCAAGTATCTAGTTGACCCAATGATAAAAATGTCATTGAGCCAGTTGTACTGGTGGGATGCCAGGACAGACCTGAGAAACTTGGCTTTTAGTTTGTCTCTGAGTGGGGGAGCTGGCATAATTACAATTAAATTGTAGTCTGCTTGAGGCTGGCATGATAGGTAGAAAAACTAGATTTATAAAACAAATGCACACCAAGCCTTTCTATTATTAATATTCATTAGATGAAGGCAAAGGGGATCAAATATGTGGTGATGGAAAGAAAGCTGACTCTGTGTGGTGAACACATAATGTGATATATAGATAATGTATTACAGAATTGTACAACTGAAATCCATGTAACTTTGCTAACAATTGTCACCCCAATAAACTTCAATTAAAAAAAAAGATTCATTCTCTTGGTGGACTTTCAAAGGATTTAGTTTGTAAAAATAAAACAACCTATGTACCACTTTATAGGGAAGTTGGGAGGCATACCTCTTGAATGAAATAAAGGGGTATTATCACCTAGGGAATATTTTTAATGGTCTACATTCCTTTATTATTCCAGGGCCCAGTTGCCATTTCCTGAAGAACTCAACATAAAGTATAACTTCAGGGCAGCTCCAACCTTACTTAATAGATTATGAAAAGATCTGGGGAAGGAAAGCAAATACAACTCAAAAACAGCTGCCTGAGTTGAAATCCCACGGTGTCAGTATTTTTCAAGACCCCGCGATACTTCCTGAGGGAGAAGGGATGTTTATATTGGGGGGATTTAATACCTTCATCATTTCATAACTATCTTAATGTTAAGTTAAAAAAATGTCATCTAAAATTTTCCAACATGGCTGGGATGAGGCAGGACACATATCCTGGACTCTTTGGAAAATTTTGGTAGGTAGAAAATAGGGCACCCTCACTTCTGAACACTGTTGGAATAATCTTTGAGCAGTTAATTTTAAAAATGCAAGTGTGGTGGCCTGGCCAAGTGGCTCAGTTGGTTAAGAGCTCAAGATCTGAGCGACGGTTCAATTCCCACATGGGCCAGTGAGCTGTGCCCGAGCTGAGCTGCCGCTGAGCTGCCAACAGGTGGCAGGATGGCTCAGCTGGTGAGAGCACGTGCTCCTAACAACAAGGTTGCTGGTTCGACTCCTGCATGGGATGGTGAGCTATGGCCACCTGCAACTAATATTGAACACGACACCTTGAGCTGAGTGGCTGCAAGCTGCTGACGGGAGGCTGGATGGCAACTGGACTTGGAGCTGAGCTAGCTGCGCCCTCCACAACTAAGACTGAAGGACAACTACTTGGTTGTTCCCCTTCCCCAATTTCCCAACACTGTTCCCCTTCCCCAATTCCCCAATAAAATCTTTTTTAAAAAGTGCAAGTGTGGGAGTTGAGAAAATTTCCTCCCATGCCTTCAGGGGAAAAGACAATTATTACTTTAGAAACTGGGCACTATTTGAAAAAAGGAAGTGCCCCCCATATTTGCCCCTGAAAATTTTGCACTAGCCTAACCTAGACTTGAGGAATCACAGTTCTATCTGAACGCAAGATGAGGAAAGTAGAGGAAAAGCTTCCTCTATATTGAACCAGTGTAAAACCACATGTTGGTTACACTTCAGGACTCTAAATCATGCCTGCTATAGTCTTTACCTTTATTATTTTATTTTTCTATTTTTCAATTACAGTTGACATTCAATATTATTTTATATTGGTTTCAGATATACAACTTGGTGGTTAGACATTTATCTAATTTACAAAGTGATCCCCTGGATTAGTCTAGTACCCACCTGGCACTATAAATAGTTGTTGCAGCATTATTGACTACATTCCCTATGCAGTACTTTATATCCCTGTAACTATTTTGGAGCAGATTAAATCAACGGCCTAGAGCCCATTTGAGCTGTTTGTTGGTGTACCAAGATTCCTACATCTTTGATGGAGGGAGATACTGTCTTTTGAGTTTATCTCAAGCTCTGAAGAGCAACGATTGTTGAACAGAAACTAATCTCTAGATTTACTGGACTATATGAGGCTGGGTTTTCAGGGGGTCTGGCTTCCAAAGGAGAAATTGGAACATAATGAGGGTCTCAGAGGGAAATGTGTGGAGGAGTATCTAGGAGCAGCCAAAGTAAAGGCAAAACATATTTTTCTTTGTTCCTCTCACTCTGCCATTCAAACCCTGCAGCCTGTAGCCTCTCAAACTTGCAGATACTCAGTTTACTTATTTTACATAACAGAGAGCTCATTAACATACAGACATGTTACATTGCAAGAAAGTTTCAGTTGTTTTTAGATGCTCTCTGGAGCCACATAAAATAAGTTGAAACTTTCTTTGAAATGACACATTTTCAAATGTTTCAGGATGGCTCTTATTGTCCCTCATTACCTAATATAGAACTTGGATTATTCTGTATCCCCCAATTGGTCTACCAAATCTCAGTCCTTCATTCTAATTTATTTTGCAGAAATGAAATCTTAAAAAGAGATTATATTAAAAAAAAACCCTTTTATTCCATCACATTCTTACAAACCTAAAATTTATCCCTTCTATTTTTTTTGCGGGGGGGGGGGGGCTAGGAAGGGAACAGTGTTGGAGAATTGGGGAAGGGAAACAGCCAAGTTGTCGTCCTTCAGTCTTAGTTGTGGAGGGCGCAGCTAGGATATTTCTCCAAAAAGGACATACACATGGCCAACTGACATATGAAAAGATGCTCAACATCACTAATCATCAGATAAATGCAAATTAAGCCTTTAGATTAATTTTTGAATCTGTCAGTGTCAACATGAGCAAAAGAATAAAACATTGCATAACATGTTTTAAGAAATATTATAAGTCCTGTGCTAACAGTTTGTGTATCTGCTGCTTTGTTTTTGAAACATGTTTGTATACAGATATAGAAATTGGAGCAAGTTTTGTTAAATAAAGCAACTAAAATTAAGAATAAAACACAATGAGACATCACCTCACACCTATCAAATGGCTCTCATCAATAAATCAACAAACCAGTGTTGGCAAGGATGTGGAGAAAAAGGAACCCTTGTGCACTATTGGTGGGATTGAAAATCGGTACAGCCATTATTGAAAACAGTTTGGAAGTTCCTCAAAAAAATTAAAAAGAGAACTACTTTATGATCTAACAATTCCACATCTGGGTATGTACCTGAAGAAATCCAAAATACTAGTTTGAAAACATATATGCATCACTATGTTCAATGCAGCACTATTTACAATAGCCAATACATGGAAGTAAACCAAGAACCCATCAATAGATGTCTGAGTAAAGAGCTGGTACATAGGTACAATGGAATATTACTTGGCCATAAAAAATAATGAAATCTTACCATTTGTGACAACGTGGATGGGCCTAGAGGATATGCTAAGTGAAATAAGTCACACTGAGAAAGACAAATAGCATATGATCTCACTTATATATGGAATGTAAAGAAAAAAAATAAATGAGCAAAAAACCAGAAACAGGCTCATAGACACAAAGAACAAACTGAAGGTTGCCAGAGGGAAGGGGGCCTGGGATCTGGGTGAAAAAGGTGAAGGGATTAAGAAATATGAATTGGTAGTTACAAAATAGTCGTGGGAATGTAAAGTACAGCATAGAGAATACAGTTAATAATGTTGCAGGCTCTGTGTATAATGCCAGGTGGGTACTAGACTAATTGGAGGGATCACTGCATAAATTATATAAATGTCTAACTATATGTTGTACAGCTGAAACTAATATGAAATAATATTGAATGTCAACTGTAACTGAAAAAAATCCAAATTTCAAAAAAAATGTTTTATAATTGTTATGACTTTTTCTTTTACCCATGAACTTTCAAGAATGGTATTATTTAATTTCCAAATGATTATATATTTTCCAGAATATTGATTCCTACTTTAATTATGTTGTGATAAGTAAATAGTTTCCATAACTTTAATTATTTTAAGGTACTGTGTTTCTTTTATGAACAAGAAAATAAGCTATTTTTGTGAATGCACCATGTGAAATGAAACCAATGCATAGTCTTGTTGTTGGATGAAGTGTTCTATAAATGTTAGTTAGATCAACTTCATTGATAATGTTATACAGACCTTCTATATCCTTATTTATCTTCTGCCTATTCTATTGTTAAATGAGGGAGACATGTTGCAGTGTCTAACTATAATAGCATTTTTTTCCTCCTTTCAATTCTGAAAGATTTTGCTTTGTATATTTTGAAATTCTATTGATAGGTACACACACATTTAGAATTATGATATGTTCTTAATGAATTAAATCCCTTATCATTATGTAATATATTTCTTTATCTTTGGTAGTAATATTACTTGTTTTGAAGTCTTCTTAGTCTGATATTAATTTATTAAGGCATTCCAGCTTTCTTTTGGTTAAGGTTTTTATGGTATGATGTGATAAAAAAATACAGTGAATGTTTAAATAAAACAAATTTATTACAGTAAGACACGTTGCCATTAATCCCCCTCAAAATACTGCACCTCACTTTGAACATACTTATCCTATCGTTCTTGCCACTCTCTGAAGCAGTTCTGGAAGTCCTCTTTCGTGAGTGTCTTTAGTTGTGCTGTCATGGCTGCCTCAATGTCCTGAATCTATTTAAATGTTTACTTTTTAGGGTCATTTGACTTTGGGGAGGAGCCAGAAGTCACACGGTGCCAGATCCATTGAATAAGGTGGATGAGGACACACTGCAATGGTTTTATTTGACAGAAATTGCTGTACCAGAAGCATGTGTGACACGGAGCTTTTCCCTTGTGATCACAAAATACGGTGAATGCTGCTGCTGAGTGCCATCCAATGGAAAGGCAGGGATCTTCAATATGAGAAGTGGCTCCTCGAACCTTAGTAACAGTGTGTGACAAGCTTCAAATTGTTTGGTGCAGTCAGTGAGGTGTGAGCTACGGTTGAGAGAAGATGTATTTCAAAGTGTGCTGTAAATCATCCTCCATCATGACAATACTCCCTGTCACACATTGCTTCTGGAAATACAGCAATTTCAAAAAAAAAAACAACCCAAAACATTACAGTATGTCCTCACTCATCTTATTCACCAAATCTGGCATCATGTAACTTCTGGCTCTTTCCCAAAGTCAAAATGACTAGGGACATCGAGGCAGCCATGACACTGCAACTAAAGACACTCATGAAAGAGGACTTCCAGAACTGCTTCAGAAAGTGGCAAGAACAATGCAATAAGTGTGTTGGAAGCAAGGGGGAGAATTTTGAGGGGGATTAATGGCAATGTGTCTTTTGCTGTAATAATTGTTTAATTTAAGCATTCACCATATTTTTTGATCATGCCTATATATTTTATTTTCCTTCATTTTACTTTTCATCTTCATTTTACTTTTAATATTTATAGTGAGCTTCTTGTAGAAAGCATATAATTGGGCCTTGCTTTTATAGCCAATCTGACAATATCTACTTTTTCTGTGGGTGTTCAAACCATTTACATTTAATGGAATTAATGATATAGTGACATTTACATCTATATCTTGCTAATTATTTTCTGTTCCTATCATCTCTTCTTTGTTCATATTTCCTCTATTATTGCTTTGAATAAGTTGAATAATCTTTGTGATGCCATTTTGTCGTCTCTATTGACTTATTTATGCCTCTTTTCAAAATTTTATTTATTGCTTTCTTTATGGTTTACAATACACATCTTTAAACAAAGTCCAATTTCAAATAATATTATACAACTCACATATAAGAGTCTTACACCAATATATCTGCGATTCCTCTCTCATGTGTGTTGTGCTATTGCTGCCATACATTTCACTTACATATGTCCATAAACTCCAAAATACGTTGTTCCTGTTCTTTTTGTCAAACCCACCTATTTTCTTTTAAACAAACCAAAATAGTTAAAGATTGATGTTTACATTTAGTTTTATCTTTATCATCCCTGGCACTTGTCATTTATTTCTATAGACCCAAGTTTCAGTCTGGTATCATATTCTTGATGCCTAAATAACTTCCTTTAACATTTGTTTTTTAAAAATTGGGGAATTGGAGGAGGGGAACAGTGTTGGGGGAATTGGGGAGGGGTGCCAGCCAAGTTGTTGTTCTTCAACCCTAGCTGTGGAGGCCGCCAGTGGCCATCTGGCTGCCCATCAGCAGCTGGTGGCCTCTAAGCTCAAGGTGCTGTGTTACAATCTTAGTTGCAGGTGGCAACTATCCCACCATCCCACGTGGGAGTCGAACCAGCAGCCTTGTTGTTAAGAGCACACACTCTATCCACTGAGCTATCTGGGCTGCAGCTCAGCTCAAGGTGCCCAAGTTCAGTCTTAGTTTTGGGTAGAGATAGCCACCAGCCACCATCTCATGCAGGGGTTGAACTGGCAGCCTTGTTAAAAGTGCATGCTCTATCCACTGAGCCATCCGGGTGGCAGCTCAGCTCAAGGTGCCAAATTCAGTCTTAGTTACAGGTGGGCGTAGCCCACCATCGAACAAGCAGTCTTGCTGTTAAGAGCACATGCTCTCACTAGCTGAGCCATCCTGCCACCTGTTGTCAGCTCAGCGGCAGCTCAGCTCGGGCACAGTATCACTGGCCCATGTGGGAATTGAACCAGCGGCTGTATTACTCAGAGCTCGTGCTCTTAAGCTAACTCTTAACCAACTGAGCCACTCAGCTGGCCCCCTTTAACATTTTTTTTGTTGCACATGTTTAGTAGATGTAAATTCTCTCACCTTTTTTGTGTCTGAGAAAATATTTTTTCTTCTTTATTGCGAAAAAACATTTTCAATAAGTGTAAGTTTCTGGGTTGACAGATTTTTCTTTCAGTACTCTAAATATGTCACCCTATTATCTTCTGGCTTGCATAGTTTCTGATGAGAAGTATACTGTAATTCTAATTCTTGTTCCTCTTTACATACTGTGTCTTTTCCCATTAGTGTTTTTCTTTTGTAGCTTCTTTTCAAAAGTTTGACCATGATCTTTCTTGAAGTGTGTATATTCATATTTATCCACATTCTGTTTCTTTGAGTTTCTTGGATGTGTAGTTTATAGTCTTTAATTATTTTTGGAAAATTCTCAGTTACTGTGTTTTCAAATGATTCTTCTGCCCTATTTTATTTCTGTCTTCTGTTCTGAGACTTAAATTACTTGCATGTGAGTCAACTATATATTGTCCCACAACTTTTGGGTGATTTTTTCTTTTTTTTCACTTTTTTCTCTTTGCATTATAGTTTAGAGAACTTATAGATGTCTGCCCTTAAGTATGTTAATTATTTCTTTGGCTGTATCCATCTATTAATTAGCCCATCAAATGTGTTTTTCTTCTGTGTAAACTCATTACTGTGTTACTTTGCTATTGTGTATTTTTTATATAATATGTCTATTTTACTCTTTCATATAGTTTATATTGCTGTGCTGAAATTCTCCATGTGTTCATGTATGCATGTCCACAGTTTCCACTAGGTCATTTATCACAGTAACCATATTTATTAAAACACCTCTGTCTAATCATTTCAATATCTGCTACATCTCTGAATCAGATTTGGTTAATTGTTATTTCTTGACTGGATTATTTTTCTTCCTTTTATGTTTGTTTCTTCATTTTTAAATTTAATGCCAGATATGTGTTTAGAAGAATGGTAGGCACTAAGGTAAATGGTTACACCTGCAAATGGCCATGCCTCTTCTATAAGGCTATTTGATTGCGAAAACGAATCAATCCACTCAGTAGTTGAGCAGGGTTTGTGATTTGTGCTATCATTACTATCAGTTCACCACCGTCTTTGAATTCCTATGGTGGTAAGCTGCTGTCATCACATTTTAGGAATGTGAGTTGCATTGCCAGAGGGTTTGTCGCAGAGTTCCTGCTTCCCCCTCAGCTTTCAGGTGCCTTTGCATGCTTGGGCCACAGAGGGGAGTTCTTTCTATGCTCCTGCCCCTCTTTCAGCAGAAAAATGCTGTTGCTTGTTATATTGTGCTTAGCTCCTCATGGGGGCATAGCATGTTCTCTGCTTTCTTGATCCAGCATCAGTCTCAGGCAGGTCTTGTGCACCTGGGCTTCAGGAATGCAACTCCTTAGTATTCCTGGCAATCCTCACAGTGGCAATGAAACTCTGCCTTGTGTCTGTCTTTGGACTTGGGCAGCTCCCTATCATTCCTTCAGTAGTAGCAGGCCTATGCTTGATATGTTTGTAGGATCCTGAGCCCAAGAAAGTTCCCTGACCCTGCTCCAGAGCTAGAGGATATTTTGTTTATATTATTCCCACAGGAGCAAAGTGTTTTTGTTGAGTTGTAGGTAAAAGTTTCCCTATCCTTTCCTCAGAGGTAGACATGTTTTGCTTCAACTCCTCTCCAACAGAAGTAACAGATCTTTGCGCCGTGGAAGTGAGAGGATTTTCTGCCCTACTCCTCACATTTTAAGGCTTTTGCTTCATAGTGTAGAAGAACCTGAGGAAGCTCGCAGGGAAGACCTTCTCCTTATCTTTTTCATGAACACTCAATATAGAAATATGGAAAATAGCATGTGTGTGAATGAAAACTTCCCTTGTGTTGAGGACAACCAGCTATTCCAAACCAACACACTGTTTTAAACTCCTCCCCAACGTGTACCTTTCATTGAAATCAAGCCAGTCTTTTCATTGTTCCCATACATGAAATATTCAAACCTGCCTTATGTCTTTGCTTATGCTGTCCTTCTTGTATGGAAAGCCCTCTTTTCTTCTCTATAAATTTCCAAACCCTTTCTAGCCAAACTCAACTTATTTTCGTTTGATAATTCCAGCAAACTTTAATTTCTTCCTTGTTGATCTCACTTATAACTTATTTTTAATCTATTATTGCCTCCAATTTCCAAGAGGACATTCAAACATGTATCACTTGGTACTTTGTTACACTGTTATATTATTCCCTAAGTGTGTCACAGGGTCTATCCAGGTATACAGTAGGTGTCCAATGCCCTGACAATATAATTTAGTTTAAAAAATGTATGAAACTACTCTTGTATCATACTGACTACAATAATAAAACAAACACATCTATTACAACTCTCTATAGTGGTTCTCAACCTGTGGGTCGCGACCCCTTTGGGGGTCGAACGACTCTTTCACAGGGGTCACCTGAGACCATCGGAAAACAAAAATATATTTACATTACAATTCATAACAGTAGCAAAATTACAGTTATAGAGTAGCAACGAAAATAATTTTATGGTTGGGGGTCACCACAACATGAGGAACTATATTAAGGGGTCGCCACATTAGGAAGGTTGAGAACTGCTGCTTTATTGGTTAGTGTTTGTATGGTATTAGCCCATTAACAGGTTTAACAAATTAGCTCCGAAAGGAAGTGTAACATAGTAGAAAGAGCATAGGAATTGAAGCCCAATAGCTTTGGATTGCAATCTTAGCTCCACGATTTATTGGCTGTGTGACTTTTGATAAGTTATTTAACTCCTCCTAAAGAGTAAATGAGATAATATTGTCCACCTGGAAATAGAGAAGATGGTCCAGGGTTAAGAGATATAAGATAGGTTACGTTTGCTGGGAGCAAGGGAAGGCAAAAGCCTGTGTTGTTGCCTGGAAAGGTTGAAACTGGAATAGGGCCTTACTGTGTGTGTGTGTGTGTGTGTGTGTGTGTGTGTGTGTGTGTTGGCAGGAATGGCATAGGATAGGCAGCAAGAAATGCAGTGCTATAGTTGTAAAAGCATTGGAAGCAGAGTCATAAAAAACATATGTTCAAGACCTAGCTCTGACATTACTTAGCTTTGTGGATCTTAGACATGTAATCACACCCTCTTGGGCTTCAATTTCTTCATCAGTAAAATGGAGACAGTCATTGAATTTGCTTGAAGAACTTCAGAGAGCTGTTTCAAGGACCAACAAAAGAACAACTGGAACAATAGAAAAAAGGAACAACATCTCATTGTAAACTGTAAAGAGTTCCTAAAAGAGACATGGGATTTGTAATTATGGTGATCAAGAGAGTGAAACAAACAAGTTCCTTGCTTGCTACTCTTGATAAGTAAAGTTGGTACCAACTCAATTCATGTCCAGAACAAGACTTAAGACAGTAATCACAGACATATGATTTAGGATCTCAGTTTTCTGTTCTTTCCTTAATATCTGTCTCAGATCTAGTGCTGTTTCAGAGCAGGTGGATGTGAAGTTGCCTAAATAGGCACAGGCCTGCTGTCATCTATTGATGGACACTTAGGCTGCTTCCATATCCTGGTTATTGAAGCAACCTAAATGTCCATCAACAGATGATTGGAGTATAATTGGAGCAACCTAAGTGTCCATCAATAGATGACTGGAGTCCTGCCCCTATTAGGCAATATTAATCCAATGGAATATGACTCAACCATAAAAAAGAAGGAAATCTTACCATTTGTGACAACATGGAGGACATAGAGGGTATTATGCTAAGTAAGATAAGTCAGACAAAGAAAGACAAATACCCTATGATCTCTTATATGTAGAATCTAAAGAACAAAATAAATGAACAAACAAAACAAAAACAGACTCATAGATACAGGGAACAAACTGATGTTTGCCAGATGGGAGAAGGGTTGGGGGCTGGATGAAAAAGGTGAAGGGATTAAAAAGTACAAAATGGCAGTTACATAATAGTCACAGGGTTAAGTACAGCATAGGGAATATAGTCAATAATATTGTAATAATTATGTATAGTGCCAGGTGGGTACTAGACTAATTGGGGAAGGGGAGAGGTCACTGCATAAGTTATATAAATGCCTAACCACTATGCCATATACCTGAGACTAATACAATATTGAATGTCAACTGTGATTGACAATTTTTTAAAAAAATCTGAAAAAAACTAGGAGCAGGAACTGGGCAAATACTTGGACAATATTTAAAAGTGAAATGTGATTCAGAAAAAATTGAATTTGGCAAAGATATTCTGTGGACAATGAAGTGTGGTGTAGGGAGGATACTTTGCCATTTAATAATATAATGAAAGAGAAAGATCTGGTTTGTAGAGATATTTTCCTATTTCCAGCTCTGAGTTTTACCTTGTTCCAGAGTAGGGTGTCCTTCAAGTAAGCACTCTAGAATTCCTCAAACACTAGCTGCAAGGGATAGGTAATAAATTGCATTGAGAGTTATTACAACTTTTAAAAATTGAGCAAGTTAGGGAAAACCTTAAGTGTTAGGGCAGGTAGAGAAAAGGTTGGGAGTAGTAGCAAGCTACCATTTTGGAATTATTCAGTTTGTTCAGTTACCCCAAAAACTGTGACTAGTCTGTGCTTGAGTATGTGTGTGTGTGTGTGTGTGTGTGTGTGTGTTTGTGATTTGCATGTTTTTGTGTGTGCATATTTATGGATTTGTATCTGTGTAATCATATGTGTTGGCCTGGTTGTTTATCTTACATTTGTTATGCTTGAATCTGTGTGTGTATCCTGTGAACATTTGAGTTTATATATGTGTGTATGTACATATAAAGGTTCTGGAATTCGTTTAAGGCTTTGGGAATATATGAACTCTTTTTTATATGGTAAGCTCATGAGCAAAAAGGGGTGTTTGTTAATTCTGAGAAAGCTATGGACTACACTGGCATTTGCTTTAGTACTTTTAACAAAATTCTCTTGATCAATGCCTCCTCCCCATTCCCACCCGCAACCCATGTGGCCCTTTGAATGTTCCCACTCCTACTCAGACCATTTTTCTATAAGGAAAAGGACTCTGATGAAGGATGATTGACACCATTCTACACCTTTCCTTTGAGCAAGTGGCAGGTGAGGTATCAATAGAACAGGGGGCTTTATTCCTCATTTCTTTCTTTCTTTTTTTAAAAGATTTTTATTGGGGAATTGGGGGATGGAAACAGCGCTGGGGAATTGGGGGAAGGGGAACAGTTGCTGTCCTTTTGTTCTTCAGTCTAGTTGTGGAGGACATTGCTTCACTGGCCTAAATTGGCACCATCATTGCGCTCTTCTGAAGCGAGGCAGATCAGTCAACGGCTTCTGGACGGCCGCTTACTGCGGCTGCTGGCCGCTCACGCTGGCTGCTGGCTACACACGGTAGCCCATGGCAACCCACTGAATCAGTGGCTGCAGCTTATACCGTGGCCGGTGACTCACGCAGCCCAGCTCCAGGTTGAGCTGTTGTTCAGCATCTTGGCTGTAGAGGGCAGTGTCACTGGCCCTCATATGTGGGATCCTAACCGGGGCCCTCTGTCGTCCCAAGCCAGCTCTTAACCACTGCGCCTAGTCCTCATTTCTAATCTCCCTAGATTATTGAGAAATTGTAGTTCTGAGCTCAGTTCTTTCATTTTTGCCTGCCTGGAGGTCTGCTTACCATTTTTTTTTTTGGAAAATTTTGGGTTGAGGCACAGGGACTGGACTCTTTTACTTTTGGAGAAGGGCTCTGCATCCTCCAGAGAAGGCCCATTCTCTAGCTCAAGACCAGGAGGTAAGAAGCAGAAATAAAAATACCTATGGGCTGCTTTAGAAACTCAAAATTAGTCCTGTGTTCCAGGACAGATATCCCTAAGCAGGCTTTGATTCATTCATTGAGCAAATATTTCTGGAGTAGTTTCTATGCATATAACCAGCTCCAACAACACAATTCTTCTTGCCAACTTTTTCATTTTGATAGGGGTCTTTCGGAGACAATGGCTTAGAGTAATTTTTGGTGGAAATTGAAAAGCAGCCCATGAGAGAAGGCAATGGACTTTAGGACCCCACAGGGAAAGTGGAAATCCATGCATTAAGCTTCCTAATCACCACAGTGGGGCTCTCCACAGGTCATGGTTATGCTTTTGTTTCTGCCTTTATTTCCAAATTCTGTAGTGAAACCTGTGGATTCTAGCTTCTCTTATCTCTCTCTCCCTTCTTTCCATGCCCCAAAGCCATTTTCCAAAACCTCAAGGAGCTTCTATGACCTGCAACCACCTTGAGTCTGAACACTGTCCTTCACTTCTTCTAATGCAGGTTTAGGAGTAGCTTTTTCTAAGCCAATCCCTTAAAAATCATAGGAGTACACACACTTAGGAGGGAGGGCACGTTGGTTCTGGTGTAGTCCTTGCTGCAGAACCAATTATAAGTAAGTATCCCAATGTTCTATCCATTGAGGAGACAAACATCAGCAATCTCTAAGGTCTCTTCAACCCTGACAGTCTGTGATTACTTAAAAAATGATTATTTCAAAACCTCTTCAAACTGTAAATTGCAAACTTTGAAAGCACTAGGGTGAATGCTGAGTAGATGTCTTCTTTGAGAACTGGAATCCTTGTAATTTCCCTATTGATGTGAAAAGGAAGGGACCTGCCATTTATTAGTTTACTATAAGCCATGTACTCTCTTATATTATACATTGTTATCTTGATAATAATTCATAATTTGAAGAAATTTTAGGCTTGTGAAGTGAGTGTATATGAGAGGTACGGAGTACAATGTCTGGCATAAAATATGAACTCAATAAATGTGATGCCTTGGCTCATGCTTCAGCCCCTCTCCACCCAGCTCACCACTGTTTAATAAGACAAGCAATTAGAAACTCAGAGGGATTAAGTAATTCTCCCAAGTCACCCAGAATTCCAGCTCCAAAGACGATATATATCCTGTTACATTACACTGCTTCTTAAGTGTGAAGTCTGCAGTATTTTTCCTGTGGACCTGTTCATTAGCATGTATAGTTTGAAGCGTTTGATTGGAGGTATTTTACTCTCTGACCCTTATTGTGATCCTTATTGTGATCCAGGGTCTGTGTTTGGGAGGTGGCTGCCCAGAGGTTTCAGGTGCAGTACAGATTTCCCTATGTAGGATTGTAACTTATTCCGCAGAGCTTGAACACTCCATCTAAGCCTCACTGATATCAACCTTTTATCCAGGGCCATCCCCTAGGCAAGGATTCCCTGGAATCTCTGATTCCAGTTCTATTCCATTGATGTAGGTATAGGAAAATGGCCTTGTGGAGAAGAGCCAAGTAGGCCATTTTGAAACAAAAGGTGTGTTTGTTTGCTCTGGATTTAATTTTAAAAATCATATCCTTGGCTGGTAGAATATTGAAAAGTGTTACAAGAGTGGAGTATGTGGCAGTGATTGTAACCACAGATGACAATGATCATTGACCCTAGGGAAGAAAGAAGGTAAGCTGGGCCCTGTCTACCCAGTAGTATCGGCATTTGCTCACATATTAGTAGGGTTAAATGGGATGTTGCTGAGGTGAATGACAGAAGACTCATCTTGGAGGCAACTTCATGACTGAAAAATAGTCTTATGAGATCCATGAAGTTCATTCATCCTATAGCAGCCATTCCTGTGTTGCTTTTCATTTAGCAGAAGGCACCATGAAATTCTACCTTTAGTGGTTTTACATAGAGCACATCACACTCTTGTCTGGTACACACGATGTGCAATGCACAAAGAAATCCTGGGTGTAGGACGGCATCAATATATCTTTAGTATGAGAATAGGGAGGTAGTTCAGAAATGCTGTTGCACAAAGAAGTCGACTGGACTTAACAGTTTCCTGTGGTCTCTTCCACCTCTGGTGACCAAAATGATTGACCACTTCTCTCTCTGTGTTTTTCTCTTTGTCTATCTCTGTCTCTCCTAGGCTACAGAGGTCAATCCACATTATAGAGCCCTAATATGAGAGAATAGCAATCTGGGCTTCCTAATGGCCTCCAAGACTATTCAAAATACTTTGCTTTGCATGGGAAGGGGGGCCATAATTTGCTTTTTAAAATAGAAGCAACACAATATTCTAGAAAGTGTATAAGCTTTGAAGACAAGCAACTTAATTTTGGATCCAGATTCTGCCATGTCCTATGATGCTGAGCAAGTCAGTTTAACTTCTTTGAGACCCAATTTCCTCATCTGTAAAATTAGGATTATCCTGATACTTTTCTCCTTAGGTGCATTGTAAAGATTTACTGAAATAATTTATGGAAATAATTTAGCTCAGTGCCTGGCACAGAGTATGTGTTGAAGACATATTTGTTGAATAAATAAATGAATGGATATTGGTTTCTTTCTTTTCTGCCTTCCCTATGATGAAGTGCTGTTAAAAAGGTTTTTGCTATTCTTTAATTGCCAAGATCATGAATGTATGATTCAGTCAATTCAGGGTCCACATTCTTTTTTTTTTTTAGTAGTTTTTTTTTAAAGATTTTATTGGGGAATTGGGGGAGGGGAACAGACAAGTTGCTGTCCTTTTGTTCTTCAGTCTAGTTGTGGAGGATGTTGCTTCACTGGCCCATGTTGATATCATTGCACTCTTCCCAGGTGAGGCAGATCTGGTCGCCGGCCGTTGGATGGCCGCTTACAGCGGTTCTTGGCAGTTCACACTGGCTTCCGGACGCTCATGGTAGCCCACTGGAGCCTCACTGCAGCCTATGCCATCGCCGGCGACTCACAGCAGCCCAGCTCCAGGTTGAGCTGTTGTTCACCATCATAGCTGTAGAGGGCAGTGTCACTGGCCCTCATGTGGGATCCAAACCAGGTCCCTGCTGCTCAGAGCTGGCGTCCCAAGCCAGCTCTTAACCAACACGCCACTCAGCCGGCCCCAGGGTCTGCATTCTTAACTGTCTACTAGCTGTGTGCCCTTAATAGTAAAAAATTTGTGTGAGCCTTAGTATCCTTATGGATAGAATCTGGATCACAAGGCCAAGTGTGTAGGGCTGTTGTAAAGATTAAAGGAAATAATATATGTGATAGTCCACAGCACAAGACTGGAACATGGTATGTGATCTATAGCACTAGGTCCCTTTCTCTACCTCCCTTGGGCACCTTCACATATAGGGGTTCATTTAATACTCAGAACAACCATGTAACATATGTATTATCATAATGAGATAATGTACATGGAGACACCTAGTATAATATAATACAGGTGGTCAATAAGTGTCTGTTCCCTGCCCTCCTTTTCCTTATTTAAGCCAATTATTATCCCGATAAAGATCGTGATTTTGCATGAACTATGTGAATATTTTAAAGAATAGGATGATAGTCTTGTATTATTATCAATTTAGAAGGCAGTCTGGACACCTGGACTATAATCAGAATTATGTTGATTTTATTAAGATGACAAAAGATCACAGAGTTGATAGATATAAAGTGTTTACCTAATTCTTCCTTATTTTAGTAAGTTATGAATAGATTAATTTGATATTTCAAAATGTAACAATCATTAGAACATTTTCATATAAATTATAGTCTTACATATTAATGTTGTGCTTTTCTTAGCATCTAAAAATGCTTTTCTTTACTCATCATGAGGAGGAAAATTTTGATATATATTTATAGAACTGGAGATTGGTTGGGGCTGAGTTCCTCTGACTTTAATCTGGTCTCTTACCTGGTTTCCCAACTTAACATCGGATCTCTACTAATTTGCGTGTAGAATATGATTTGGAGAGGGTCAAAGAATGGGTTATACTTGTGGTTGGAACAGAAAACTTCATGCCAAAATAAAATCTGGTCTGTGGTCACAGACCAGCTTAATTTATTATACTTTGTGTCACCCTGTTAGTAACCATGGACAAGTTACTTAACATTTTTTCCCTAGTTTCATCATCTGCAAAGTAAATATAATATTAGTACTTACCTGATAGGGTAGTTTTGAGGATTAAATAAGGTAATTTATAAATAAATAAGTTAATCTGTCTAAAGGCTTTAGCATAAAGTTCACCATGTAGTGAGGGTTCAATAAATGTTAACAGCTGCCACTGCTACAACCACTACCACCACCATCTCTATCACTACAATGATAATGATATGACAAAAGCATTGCAGAATGGTAAAGAATTGGGTTTTCTGTCTCATAAAATATCATAGTTCTCTGAAGGGTGGGCTGAGGACTTTCTTAACTTCAATCCCAATTTTTGAAGTCTTTCCAAGGGGTCTGTGTTCATGTTGCTTGAATTACTATGAAAAATGTGGGATTGTCATTGATTTTTTATGCACTGAGATTCTTTCAGGGCTGTAGTAAGATCATTCATACCCTTTGCTACAATTGTCCAAAGCTTCAGCTATGAAAGGTATAGGAAACTGTGATGAACATATTTGCATGCGAGAGAGCCCTTGAAACTTTTTGTAATTCTAATTGTGATGGCTTCTAATTTAATTTTTCTTTCTCCCCCAAGAGCAGAGTATAAGGTGTGACAATTAAGTTCGCGAACTTGTTGCAATGATGTTGTTAGCCTTTTTAATATCAGAGGGATTATTCATTATGAATTTGTGTCAACTGGACAAACAGCTAACTAATTTTGCTATTTGGAAGTGCTGAAAAGGCTGCGTGAAAAAGTTAGATGATCTAAACTTTTCATCAACAATTCATGGCTTTTTCATCACTATGATGAACCACCAGCTCACACAGCACTGTCTGTGAGGGAGTTTTTAGCCAGTAAACAAATAAGTATTGGAACACCCTCCCTACTCACCTGATCTGGCCCCCAATGACTTCTTTCTTTACCTGAAAAGAAAGAAAATATTGAAAGGAAGACATTTGGTGACATTCAGGACTTCAAGTGTAACACGATGAGAGCTCTGATGGCTATTCCAGAAAAAGAGTTCCAAAATTGCTTTGAAGGGTGGACTAGGCACCGGTGTCAGTGCATAGCTTCCCAAGGAGGTACTTCAAAGGTGACCATAGTGATATTCGGCAACGAGATAGGTAGCACTTTTTCTAGGATGAGTTTGCGAACTTAATTGTCTGATCTTCATATATTAAACTTTCTTAGTTTTGTTGACTCTCAACTAATCAGAATTTTACAAGAACATTTCCCTGTCTCTAAATAAACCGTAGAGCCTGTTATATAAAGAGATTTATCTAGGTGGGATGCATATTCAAGGAAGTAGGGAGACGGAAATATAGCTAGTTTGATTGAATTCTTTTTCTTTTGAAAATTGACCAGTTGCTTGGCTGCCCTGGAGACAAAATTAATACAGTTAAATCTCCTAAGAAACACATTGATAGCTCATATGGGAATGGTTTACCTGGATGTGTAGTCTAGGAGCTTTCGGTAAGTTACAGACCAGTGTGTGATCATGAATTTACTGGCAATAAAAATGGAAGGCAAAGAGAGCCATAGAGACTTTTGTCCAATGAATTCTCAAAAATGGAACGATGAGTGGTTCAAATAATCTCCTGTGTGAATGCAGAAAGTTGGACACCAATGGTCTCTTATGGTCCCTTCTACCTCCTGGGGCTTAGAGTTCTAGAATGTCATATTCCAGCACTATTCTTTCTTTAGATATTTTTCTTAGAAACTTCCTTTCTTCCTTCTTTCCCTTATATTCTTTATATTCTTCCTTCCCAAAATATGTACTAAGTGCATACTAAATGCCTAGACACTAAATATGCTAGCCAATGTGGTACAGCATATGGGATACAACATACAACTTATGGGGTTTACATTTTATAATGTTCTGAGATGCATTCAACCTGATGGTTAGAGAAAGATAGCTCCTCAGTTGTGCTTGAGCTTTATGTTATATCCAATTCATTTGATGTGAGTTTTCTCTCTTTTCCTTAACTTGTAGGATTTAAGATCTTAGACAAAAGGACTGTTTTTAGGCTGGAGCTGATCAAGCTGAAGTGGCAGAGAACTAGGACTAGAGTGGGATTGGAAGTGCTGACTTCTTGCCTCTGACATAGCCTCATAACTTAAGCAGCTCAAGGAATCTCCTGCATGCTAGGCTCAACCAAATTGCAGAGAAGAGGTGAGTTGTGTATAATTAAAACAAACTAAGAAAACAAACAAAAAGAATCATAAAGAAAAACAAATCAAAAAGAAAATAAACATACAAAACCTTTCTTTCTTTGGCTCTGAAGGGCTCAGTACATTTTTATTTCATCTGATCTGGGGTTGAAGCTGCAACATTAACACCTAGTAAGCAAATAAGATAGTGAATCCACTTGCTTTCTCTGAAAGAGAATTTAGGACCAGGTTGCTGGATCCCTAGCAACCCCCCTCCCTCGCAAAGGAAAATATGATTTATCTTTGCATCAGTTGCTGACACTGGCCCAGGTGGCCCCAGGGTGTCATCAGTCTCCCAAGTTTGTGAAATAACCTCCTAGAAGAATAGAGTGGCAAAGCCAGGTTTTCTGTGAACTGGGGCTGGAATCAAGGCTCAGGTTCCTGGGGCTTATCATGCTGGAATCACGGGGCAGGACTTGGGAGCTCCAGGCCACCCTGCTTAGAAGAAATAAATCTATGACAGATTTCCATGCACTTATTCATGAGTACATGAAAAGGGTATTAAGCGCTGACTGGTACTGGGAATTAAAAAGCAAACTGAAACATATTCTTCCACTTTTCCAGACTCAACAAACCTCATTTCCATGTGTTAACAACCTCCAAAGGGGACAGTAGCCATCAGTCATGTAAACAATAAAATGTTCAGAACAGAAATGTGAGTCCACTGATAGAGTACTTTTCTTCTTCTTTAAGAGCTTCTCAATTGATTAATTTTCTTTTAGCCCAGAGAAGAGAAAATCTAGGTGTGGGGGTATAATGGGACTACAATATTTGTCTTCAATTATCTGAAGATAATATAGATCAAGATAATGTCTGATACAAATTGAAAAAGAGTTAGATGTATGTTATGTTGTGTAGAATCAATGAGCAGACCAGGGATGAATGGGCACAATTTAAAGGGATTCTGATTTTGGTTTATTTCTAATAGAGCTTATCAAGTGTGGAATAAGTGGTCTTGGGAAGTAGTAATAATAATAATTATAGTATTAATAATTGTTATGTTCAATGCATTCTGTATATAGTACTTTAAATAATTTTTAAAACAGCATGTATCACTTAATCCTCAATACTCGTTGTGTGTTATCAGTCAGGATATGTAACATTAGCCCTGTTTTACAGATGAAGAAACTGAGGCTCAGAGAGGTTAAGACTATTACTCAAGGTCACACAGCTAATATGGGATGAGCTACAAATCAAATCAGTTCTTATTGATTGGTCTTGAGGGAGTGCTTAAGGAAGGATTCTCTTACTTGGCTACTTTCAGAGTGTAAAGAAGCTATCTTCACAGGGAAGAATTAAATGGAGCTCAAACTTCCAATGAGGCTTAGAGACATTTACCAGGCCAGAGTCCAGTGTAGAACTACACCCTTCAAACCAATCTGGATAAAAGTAAACTATTTTGTTTACTGTGATTTCTATTTTAAGGTTGTGTTCTCTGGTTTCTATATGAAAATGTAGGTCTGGGCTGGTGGATGGCATCAAGTACACCCTTCTTTGCTCATTACAGCTACAATCACACTGTCTCCTGTGTGCACAAATGTATGTTTGTGTGCACATATGATATTATTTTTCTGAGCCTGTGAGCACACACCAGTTTTACAGTTTGCCTGAAACAATAAAGTTCGAATCCAAAACAGGAGCCAGGTTTTGCTGTTTCTCACATAAAAACAAACAACTGAGTTAATTTATTTGATTGACTTGTTCATTTTCCCAGTAGTTTTCTTGGCATGGGGAAGAAAACTTCTCTGTGAGCACAGCCTGTGGTGTGTGTATGTGTGTATGTGTGTGTGTGTGTGTGTGTGTGTGTGTGTGTGTTCCCCCTTACACCACTGTTCTAAAACTTTTTCTTTTTTTATAATGTGTTTTTCAAAGTTCTGCCTGATAATCATGGATTATATCTAGAGGCCCACTTGTTAAAAGCATGCTGAGTCATAGGCCAGTTTTAAGAGTCCTGGAGACCTGCAGCGATGACTAAGAGAGTCATTATTTGATAAAAAGGGAAAAAATAGGTATTGGTTTGAAAGGAAGGCTTGGAGAGCATGGAGAACTTCTTGAACAGGTGAAAAAAACACTCGGAAGCTAGCTGGCAGGGTGAGTGAAGACGGGAGAAAACCGGTCTTGTGCGGTAGGACTTGTTGCTCCATATTAATCACATTATCATGTGACTGTTTTTTTCCTTTCTTTTTTTTTCTTTTTTTTCTCATCAAGCAAGGAAGTACACAGAGGGAATTCGGCAGTAACCTAGCTCTTTAAGCTTTGTACTACACTCTGCCTTCTTGCACATTTTAAAATTAACATCTATAAAATTTTCATTGTAAGTTCAAATAGATGCAAACAATATACTTTAATATTGACAGTTAAAAATTAAACACTTGCATTCCTCTTTTAACTTCTTCAGTGGATTCTAAATGCTGTGGTATTTTGATATCCACTTGTCACCCATTAAAATATAAATATACAAGTTCTCTAACACTCGGACATTTAACATTATTACCTTTTCTTCTTGAATTCACATTGCAGTTCACTTTCCCCACAGCTTTTTCTTTCTAATGTCATACATATTTTTCTATTTGAAAGTCTTTCTTTGATCATCTCAACAAAATATGCATATATAATGAAATTTTAAGCAACAAAATCATGTTACCAAAAGTTCACAAAGTGTTAAAATAAATAAGCAAATAATAAATAAATAAATAAATGTTACACAGTTAGTAAGTGACAGAAAATTAATTAGAACTCAGGACTATGCTCCAGCAAGATTTTATCTACTTTTCTCTGCTGCACTCTGGGACCTCAGAGAAGAAAGTGAATGCAGCCACGGATGGACCTTTCTCTTGTAAAATAGGAGAAGGGTAATTATGAAAGGACGTGTGAGAAAGGAGAATCAGAAAGATTCTTCAACCTCAGGCACATTTATAGCAGATCAGTTTTAGAGAACAGTACACATATAAATTGGAAATCAATTTTCTTAAAATACGCTCTGTTTACATACCACCTCGGGAAGTCATGCACCTGTAAGGCACGGTTCCTCAAGAGCAGCACCATTAATATTTGGGGCCAGCTAATTCTTTGTTGTGGGGGTCTGTCCCATGCATTGTTAGGTGTTTAGCAGCATCTCTGGCCTCTATCCACTAGAGGCCAGTAGTAGCCACCCACTCCAGTTGTGACAACCATAAATGTTTGTAGATATTGAAAAACGTCGAGGTAAGGGGGGCTCAAAATCACCACCAGTTGAGCACCACTGATACTGGCCTACACATACCCCAGTTTGAATATTGCTTATATAGTTTGCTAAGAATGTGAACAAGGCCCAAATCAGTCAAAAGTATTATTTGTGTTTTATCCAGGAAAAAGGTAAAATCTGGTTGTTTGTGTTTAAAGTCCTTTCATGAGTGAGTGGACAGCTGTTGAACCCACAGGGATAGAGAATTGTTGAATCTATATCAAACGTTGTTAGGCCTAACCAAGTGTTGTGTCTTGAAGGAACCCAAATTAGGTTAGGATAAGGTATTTAAAGATGCCAGAGAAGAATGGAGATGAGGAATGAAGTCACAAACAACAGAAATCATTACAGCTGCCATTTACTTTTTGCCAACCGTTGTGCAAAGTGCTTCATATGGATTATCTTGTTGAGTAACCAAAGTAACCTAGGAGATAATTATATTCATTTGTTAGTTAGGGTATAAGTTAAGCTGATGTAACAAAAAAAACTGCAAACATCAGTGATTTAGACAAAATAGAAATACACGTATCTCCAAGAAAAGGCTAGGTAGGTTGTTTAGGGTTACTCTGGCATACCATGCTGAGGATCTAGGCTGCTTCTGTGCTGATACACTGTTATCTTCAATACACAGCTTTCATCTCATGATCTCAGATGGCAGTTGCTGATTCTGCTATGAGGTCTGGATTCCAGTCAGTGGGAAGGCTGAAATAGAAAAGGCGAGATTATGTACTTTTCTTTTCGGAGTACAACTTAAATGTTATACATAGCATTTCATTCACACACTATTGGCTTCACTCAGCTGCAAAGGAAATGTGGATTTTTTTAGCTAGGCAGCCATGTATCCAGGTACAGCGGTGGACAAACTACAGCCTGAATCCCAGCAACTTTTTTTTAATAAATAAAGTTTTATGGGAATACAGTCACTCCCATTCATTTATGTATTATCTATACTGCCTTTTCTCTACAATGTGACAAAGACTGAATGATGTGCAAAACCTAAAATCTCTGGCCTTTATGAAAAAATTTGCCAACCCTTGTTCTAGAGAATGAGAGAATGTATTTTTGGGGACCTCCTAACAAGCTCTGCCACAACTTTTATTTAACAGATGAGAAAACAGAAGCACATAAAGGTCAAGGTAGTTCCCCAAGGTGACATACTGATAAGTGGCAGAGCTAAGATCTGAATGCCACTCTGTTTCCAAAGGCAAAAACACTGTTCACTATATCACACTGCCTCATGAATTCATTCAGCAAATACTCATTGTATCTACTCTATGTCAGGCAATGTTCTAGGTGCTGTGGATTCAGTAGTGAAGAGGAAATCTATGCTCTTGTGAAGCCTACATTAAAAGAGACAGAGTATTAGAAGAGAATTAAGTAAAATATATGTTAGAGGTGACAGGTATTATAAATAAAAAAATAAATCAAGAAAGAAGGGAAGGCAGAAGACAGAGTTGGCATAAGGGTTTTAAAAATATTTTTTAAGAAAAAATTGTTAAAGGAGGTCTCAATATTGGGACAACCAAGGACAATGAGTCTGAGCCATACCTCTTAAGGAAGAGGCAGGAGTTTGGGCTGAGAACACCCAATAAAAACCTTGAATTTCCCCTCAAAGGAAGCAGAACCAAGGGTCAGGAGCTGAGAACTAGTGCCAAAGTAATCAAGGGAGCAGTGTGGGTGTTCATGGCTTATGCGTTGTGGGTACCTGGTGCAAAGCAGTTGTGTAAGAAGAAGGCTGGCTTAATGGTATAAGATTATGGTGGAGAGTTTGCATTTACTCCTTTTGGATAGAATTCTAAAAACTCTTTGTATATGGACAAAAATAAGCCCATACACACATATGTGTAAATAATAGCAGGTGGTGAGTCAGTTTGTGCAGTGGAAAGGTCATGAATGTTGGAGTCACACAGAGCCGTGTTTGAATCTCAACACATGTTCATTTGACAATTTCAGGCAAATTGTTATTAGTCATAATTTATTGAACATTTTCTGTGTGGAAGGTACTTTATATTCATGATTTCATCTAATCCTTACATAACTCTATAGATAGATACTAATGTTATCTTAAATTATCTTTACATTAAATTAAGTGGTGATAGGTAATGTTTAAGAAGTGATGAGAGATTTACAATTTTCCTCCCATGAATTTATATTGCTTTTTCTTATTTAAATATAGTGATTAGCAATGTAGATTAATGCTTCTGTGGGGCTGTTTTTACAAAGAATTTTATTTCATGAAGAAAAAATCTTTAATGTTTATTTAGTGCTTACTATGTGTCAGACACTGTTTTAATTACATTACATGTATTTACTTTTCAAAATAACACTGTGAGGAGCTACCATCATCCTCATTTTTCAGATGAAAAAGCTGAGACCCAGAGGGCATAAATAACTTGGCCAAGGTCAGACAGCCAGTAAATGAAGAGCCTGGAAGTTAACCCCAGGAAGTCTGGCACTGCAATTCATGTGTTTAACCATTATATTACACTGCTTTGCAAAACAGGGCAATAAAAACAAATGAAAAAAACATGCTAGCTTCTCTTCCATGGCCTATGATGTTTACAGAAAGCTTAGTGATTTGGATCTTATGATCTAACCCATGACCATAATCTTTCTAATGTGAACATATCTGAATTGCAGGCTAAGTCTCATGGAGCAAATATTTCAGTTCTAGAAGATTGCTCTGGGGAAGTCAAATTTTGAAAGTGATGGAAATGATAACAGCATGTGTGACTATCTATACCTGATTGTGTGGATCCAGATGGATGTGTATTTGTATATGTGTGTTCAGATGCGTGCACATGGATCTAACCAGCAGTTGCAGATGTCAGCTGGTCATTTCCTCTCCATAAGGGCAAATTACAGTATTTTATGGGTCAAGATTTAAATATAAAAAATATTTATTCTGTTTTAGGATGCACACCTGGTTTCCCAGAATCTACTTTCTTTCCAAAAACTACTGTTCTGCTATATCAGGGATATCACTACCAAACAAGCATCGATGGTCCAGTAACATCAATGGAATGATTTGCTGCTTTAGTCCTAGCATTTCAGCTCCTATTTCATGCTCTGATAAACATCATAAATATGTTTTGCTATTTGGCCTGCCATTTCTTTGAATTGTCAACATTTAGGGTTTTCCTTGGGAATTTCTTCTGTCCAAAATGGCACAAAGGATGCCAAGCATGGGCTCTACATGGCTCCTTTTAATGTGACTTTGGGGGTCTTGAGTTGCTACCAATGTGGTTGTACTCGATTGTTTCCTTAGGGAGGGGGACATATTTCTACTAAGTTATTCCTTCTTGAACTTAGTCTCCTCATTCCTATTCCACACCCTAACAAGATGACAGGTTTAGCTGATTTCTATAAATCAGTTTTTCCGAGGGCAATTTAATCCGGCTACAATAAGGACCAATCCCCAAGAAATTCCCTCAACAGTGCAGAATTAATCTAACCACTGGTAGAATTAGACTATGTAGGAAATCTAAGTGGTAGAGTGATCTGACATAACAGTATGGAGAAACTGACACTTCCCCAGGAAATTCTGACTTCTGTAGGGCCAGGAAATATCACTATGATGGCGACTGAATTTATCATACTGGGGTTTGGAGACCTCTAGAATTTGGGTCCCTTGCTCTTCCATGTTTGATGTCATTTACCTAGCCACTATTTCTGGGAACGTCGTCCTGTGGTCCTGGTGAGCACTCAGTGTGGACTCCAGACACCAATGTACTTCTTTCTGGCAAACCTTTCATGTCTAGAGGTCTGCAATATATCCAACATTTTCATCAGGATGCTAGTGGCCTTACTGAGAGAAAGCAGAATGATTTCCGTGATAGTTTGTATTATTCAGCTCTACTTCTTTGGGACCCTGGGCAGCAGTCAATGTCATCTTCTGGCAGTAATGTCATCTGGCTATTTGCTGATGCTTGCAATATCCAACATTAATGCATGATATCATATGTGTCAGGCTAGTAATTGGCTCATGGATTAGTGGATTCACTGTGGCAGCAGCATTCCAGGCTACTATGGTATCCAGTTTGACCTTCTGGATACCAATAAGATTGACCACTTCTCCTGTGACTTGAAACCTTTGCAGGAACTTTCCTGCTCAGATCCCTATCTGGTCAAGCTGGTCTGCATGAGTCTAACAGCACTGGTGATTCTGGCCCCCTTTAACTCTCCTTAGCTTCCTACTGGAGGAGACGTTCCATGGTCTTATACATATGTCTTTCATACTGGTAGGCAGAAGGTATTCTCCACTTGTTCCTCTCAGCTAGTCATTGTGTCCTTGGTTATGGGACCTTGATCCTGGTCTGCAAGGTCTGAAAATTAAGTTTGTGAGCTCATCTTAGAAAAAGTGCTACATACCTCATTGCTGAATACCACTATGGTCACCTTTAAAGTACTCCCCTTGGGAAGCAATGCACTGACACCAGTGCATAGTCCACCCTTCAAAGCAATTTTGGAACTCTTTTTCTGGAATGGCCATCAGAGCTGTCATTGTGTTACCCTTGAAGTCCTGAATGTCATCAAAATGTCTTCCTTTCAATATTTCCTTTATCTTTAGGTAAAGAAAGAAGTCACTGGGGGCCACATCAGGTGAGTAGGGAGGGTGTTCCAATAGCATAATTTGTTTCTGGCTAAAAACTCCCTCACAGACAGTACCATGCGAGCTGGTGCATTGTCATGATGCGAGAGCCATGAATTGTTGGCAAAAGATTCAAGTCGTTTTCGTCTAACTTTCTCATGCAGCCTTTTCAGCACTTCCAAATAGTAAACTTAGTTAACTGTCCAGTTGGTACAAATTCATAATGAAATTTCCTCTGATATTAGAAAGGTTAGCAACATCGTTTTGACTCTTGATTTGGACTGACAGAAATTTTTGGTCATGGAGAATTGGCTGAATTCCATTGTGCACTTTAACGCTTTGGTTCAGGGTCGTATTGGTACACCTACGTTTCATCACCAGTGATAGCATGGCCCAAAACATCATCTTGCTTCTCCAAAAGGTCTTGGCAAACTTCGACTCTCTTGCTTTTGCTCATCTGTGTGCTACTTCGGGACTATATTTGTACACACCTTTCTCATGCCAAGATTTTCAGTTAAGATTTTCTTATTTGTTTCTTGGTCTGGTATGCTTCTCACAATTAGCCAATGATTTTGACGCACAATTCAACAAATTTTTGCAATGTTTTCATTGGTTCTCTTCGTTACTGGCTGCTCTGACCTCTCTTTATCAATGACACGTTCTCTCCCCTCAGATAAATGTTTAATCCACTTGTACACTACCATTTTCTTCATGGCATTATCCCCATAAACTTGGAATAACATATCCCTATTTTCACTTCCACTCTTTCCAAATTTAACAAGAAATTTAATGTTTGTTCATTGTTCTAATTCAAATTCAGACATTCTCACAATGGCACACAAAAAACACACAACAATAATGAATGCCACTCAGTAAGACACCACCACATGTTGACACAAACACAACTGTGAGACATTGATATACCAAGGTTATGAAACCTTACCGAGCTGTTTGTACAGTGCTGCCAATGTAAGCGCACAGTGGCCCAATGTAAGCGCACGGTGACAAGTTCGCGAATTTAATTGTCAGACTTTGTATGCTGTTTCCTTGGCTGACCAAGTGCCGGTTCTCAATTGAACTTTCTCCTTGCTCTATATTGCTGTCATTCCTATGTATAACCCCTTTATCTATAGCTTCAAAAACAAAGATATCAAGGAGGTTCTGAGGAAGCTAACGATTTGATTCTATAATGATGAGCTCGATTCATTCAACAAAAATAATGGCCCTCTTAAGGTCAAGGCACTGTCCCCATCCTCAGGGAACTTCCAATTTGACGAAGAAAACATAGGATAGATTATAATATTCATAACCTAAAATATTGGTTAATCTCCAAATCATCTATTTAGCTGATCTGGGAAAAAAGTAGATTTGTCTTGGTCTTTTTGAAATGATCCAGTTTTTCTTCAGCATATTTACACTGTGAGTGGGGAGGAGCACTTCCTATCTGAAGGAAGGAGAACAATTCTGGCATAAGTAGTAAATAGTTTCTACATATAACCCCCCCCCAAAAGTTTAATCCTGGAGGTAATGATTGGCAGGTATGCTTCAGTTGTGTTTGATTCTCTCTCTCTCTCTCTCTCTCTCTCTCTCTCTCTCTCTCTCTCTCTCTCT
>NW_017731560.1:1841891-1861859 GCF_001890085.2 Hipposideros armiger
CTCTCTCTCTCTCTCTCTCTCTCTCTCTCTCTCTCTCTCTCTTTCTCTCTCTCTCTCTCTCCCCCTCCCTCTGTTTTGTTTTGCTGTAAATAAGACTGAGAGATCCTGGGGTTGGAGGAGTGATAACTGTGTTACCCCAATAAAAATGAGAGAACTTTGTAAATGAAAGAACCATGTTTATTTGCCTCAGCACTCAGACTGCAATTTTAGCTTCAAGGCTGACTGTGCCAAATGGATAATAGTAATGCTGTACCTCTACTTGGTCTGGGATCAAAAAAGATAAAGGTGTACTCTAATAAAATGTATAGAAACTCACTAGAAGACTAGTTTTGGAGAAATGTGCATTAAGCACTTATAACAAATTGTTAGACATAACAAATTGTTAGACATGTAGATTTTCTCAAGGCACTCTTTTCTAAGTTGAGTTTTCTCTAGCATTTACAACTACTCACTGTGTTTTCACTTCTTTCTTTCTGTTCACTTCTAAGATCCTGTTTCTCTTGTGTATCTGTGTTTTCCTCATTGGTCTCACTTGTACTTTGTTTCTTATTTTTGTATGTCTTAGCGGCTACATAACATTATCAACTGGAATATTCAAACTACATTTCAAGAAAGAGGGGAAGCAAAGGATTATTCTCTAATAAGGGAGACAACACACGTATTCACTTATTCAATCAAAATATTTATTGAAAGACTAATATTATCTAGACACTGTGCTCAGTGCGACGAGTAGAGTAGTGAAAAATGTAGACACAGCTTCTGACCTCAAATATATTGCAGCCTTGTGGCCTTGATGTTCAAATTACTCAGAATTTATATTTTTACATTGTTTATAGACTATGTAGTTCCTGAAAGCACTGCCTATAAAGTATGTAAAATACCAATGTTGTTATTTATCTTAATTTTAAGAGCAATTATATGATCAGTATAAACCAACCTAATGTAAAGACCTAGCAAAGCTTTTAGTAGGACATACGAGCAAACACAAATGTTGAAAATGTCTCTTGCTTAGCTAAATCCATCCTATTTTTTTTTCCTTTACAACCCAACTCAAATCTTACCTTCTCTTGGAGTTCTCCCTGACTGTCTTGCTCATGTCATTTCTTCCTCTGAGAAATACTTTATTCTCCTTCATTTGACAAGTAGCATTCACTGCTCTTTATTTTTTATGTATACCTCCTATTTTTCCAGTGAGAGTGTAAATCATTCAAGGACAGAGACAGAAAGTCATTTCTTTCTGTACCCTTAAGTACCCAATGTAGTGAACTGCACACAGAAGACATTTGACACCTATCTTCTTCACAAGATAGAATCCAAGCTCCTCAGATTCCAGGTCTTCCATGACCCTGATCCTGCCTCCTCCCCAAATCTCATCTTCTATCATGCTCCATCTCACAATTTACCATATCACACTTGTTCATCCTCACTCATGCCCTTTGCCTGGAAAATCCTGCCCATATTTGTTTTTCACCTGGGTAATGCCTCTTTATTCTTTAATACTTGGATTCATCATAATCCTTACTAGGAACCCTTACTTGGCAATTTTCTCCCATCTAACACATTGAGTGAAGTGATACTCTCCTGTGTCTCCATGGGATTAATTGTGGACTTAGCTCTCAGCAGTATTCAGATTATCTGGTGGTTTGCCACTGCATCTTCAGTGTCTAAAAGAATGCTTAGCATAGGAGACACTCAATGAATACTTGTTGAGTGGATAGCTGAATGGTTTTGTTTTTCTCCCCTATTAGATTGTTATAATTTCCCTGGTTTCAAGTATAACTTATATATTGATGAGCCCTCCATAATTTAATACTGTGATCAATGCTATGAAAGCAAAGCATAGGCTGCTTTGAAGCCATATATCAAGGATACCTAATTTGCACTGGGTTAGAAATATCAGAGATTTCTCTGAAGATATGACATATGAACAGAGACCTGAAAGATAAATAGGAATAAGCTAGGTAAAGATGGGTTATAAGGTTGGGTAAAGAAGGGGAGGATTTCAACAGAGGTAGTACGTAGCATTAGGGCTCTGCAGTGGTAAAGACCTTGTAGTGTTTGGGGAACAGAGAAAAAGTTAGTGTGGATGCAATGTATTAATCAAGAAGGAGAGCAACATAGATGGGGCTGTGGAGGTAGACAGGAACCAGCTAATACAAGGCCTCACTCGATTACATTGTAAGTGAGATTGGAACTCTTTGAATGGTTCTTAGTAGAGTGACAGGGTCCATTTTATGTTTTAAAATCACTCTGGCTGCTACGTGGAAAATGACTTTTAATGGGACTGGTGAAATAATGGACATTGAGAAACCAATTAGGACACTATTACAGTGTTGCCAGTTAGAGATGATGGTAGTGTGGACTAGGAGGGTAGTGGCAGAGTTGGGGAGAAACGAACTGCACTTTATATATTCACAGGTAGAAATTACAGGGCTTGGTGATGATTACAGGGGGAGGCATTAATAATAACTTTGAGGTTACTGGTTTATAAATTGGATATGTGCTTGTACCAGTCACTAGAATGGGAGAACCCTGGAATAGGGCCAGGATTAGGTGAGAAGAGAAATAATAACGTCAATTTTGTATGATAGTATTCTGATATAGTAGTGGATGTTAAGTAGGTAGTTAAATCTATTGGTCTGGAACTCAGAAGAGGTATCTGGGCTAGAAATATGAATTTAGAAGCCATCAGTATGCAGATGCCATTTAAAAGCATGGGAATAGGTGAAATCATGTAGAGAAAAAGTTTAGAAGGGGAAGAGAACAGATCCCAGAATGGAAACCTGGGAATTCCATCATTTAGAAGTCATGTACAGGAAGAATAGCCAGCAAATAAGACTGAGGAGGGGATAAAGAGGTAGGAGGAAAGCCATAAGTGTGTAGGTTCATGCAAATAAAGAGAAGAGAGTGTTTTAAGTAGGAAAGCGTGGTAAACTACAGTGAAGGCTGCTGAGAGGAGGAGTAAGCTGAGGACAGAGAAGAGTCTATTGTACCTGGTAACATAGAAGACATTGATGATCTCAGTAAAATAACTTTTGGTAGAATGATGGTTGCAGAAGCCATACTGAAGTGAGATAAAGAAATTAATAAAAAGTGAAGGAAAGAAGACATCAGGTGTAGATAATTCTTTGGAGAAGCCTGGCTTAGAAAGGAAATTGATTTGGTAAAAGCTGAAACAGGGAGCCGAAAGAAGATGTTTGTTTTTACATTGTGAAATAATAGAAAAAGTTTAAATATTATTAGGAAGAATTCATTAGAAAGGGAGAAGATGAAGATGCAGGAGTCCAGAGGGATATAGTGGTTTATGGTCCCTGCAAAGGCTGGAAGCTCCAAAGTTGAGAGCAAATGTGAAAGGATTGGCCTCTGACCAAAGGAGTGACACTTATACTCTGATAAATATGTACTGAATACCTACTATGTGCTTAGTTTTGTTTCAAGTACTAGGGATACAACAATGAATAAGGCATTGTCTCTGCCCTCATGGAGCTCACAGCTTGGTGAGAAAGACAGACAAGTAAACAGACAATTATTATCAAGTTAATTAATGCTATGATAAGTATAGGGTCCTATGTCAGTGGTGGGAGAAGTTATTGTTATGGGTTCAATTTTGTCCCCCAAGGAAAGATATGTTGGTGTCCTATTACCCAGTACCTCAAAATGTAACCTTATTTGGAGATAGTATCTTACAGAGGTAATCAAGTTAAAATGAGGTAATTAAGTTAGTGTCCTTATAAAAAGGGATAATTTAGAAACAAAGAAACACATACAAGGAAAGCATCATGTGAAAATGAAGGCAGAGATTAGAAGGATCTGTCTATACGCCAAGAAACACCAAAGGTTGCCAGTAAAATACCAGAAGCTAGGAGAAAGCAGGGGACATATTCTTCCACACCATCCTCAGAAAGAATCAATGCTGTCTTGTTCTTGGAATTCTGGCCTCCAGAACTGTTAGAAAATGAATTCTTGTTGTTTAGGCTACTCAGCTTGTGGTTCTTTGTTATGGCAGCCCTAGCAAACGAATACAGGCACCCAAACCAATCTGAGGGAGGGGTGTTGGTCAGGCTACAGGAAGAATTCGTAGTGGAGGTGTTATCTGAGCTAAATGAAGATAACTAAGTAGGATTGCATGGGTAGGGTCTGGGGAGGCCATTCCATGTAAAATGATCATCATCTGAAATGACTTGGAAGTGAAAAAGAGTGTGCATGTCCAAACTACTGCAAGTAATCTAATGTGGCTAGATGTAAAGTGTGTGGGCAGCAGTGGTGACAACTGAGAACTGAGAAGCTGGAACCAATTCACGAAGGGCCTTCTATTCCAAGCCAAAGAATTTGGACTTTATCTTGCAGCCAAGTGGGTAGACTTTAAGTGTTCACTGCCCACCCCACTACTCACCTGCCTAACTCCATTTTTCCAGGAAGCCTTCTCTAACATCTACTATGGAACTTCTTACACAGAAATGTTAAAAAGAACTTGCTTCTCGGTCTCCTCAAATATGCAGCAAACTCCTTGAGGGAAAGGGAATATGTCCTATTTACGGAGATATTCTCAGTGCCTAGCAAGTGCTTGATGTATTGCAGTCTCTCAATAAATGGCTACCCAGTGCATTCTTAGGGAAAGCATTAGGACTTCTTGGCTCTCTTTGGAGTGATATTCTAGGACACTCCATATTTCACTTTTACTCCTCTCCTCTTCCTTCCTCTCGCTGATAACCCAGCACCATCCACACTTTGCTCTTGTTTTACTTCTCCACTTAGTTTTCTTTTGGGGCCAAGGACCTTGGGAGCTTCCAGTGTGCTTCTTCCCACCCAAAATCAGCAGTCCCCATATCAGGCATCCTCTCATGCATCCAAGTTCCTACTATCCTCAAGGGAGCCTGGGTTGCAACATGCAAAGCCCTACAGTACAACCTTGTCACCTTGCTTCTGCCCTGTTTCTGCCAGGGCTAGTGCTTAACTTAGCCTAACCAGGGTCATTAGGTCAGTTGCAAGGAAGTCGCTCTGGCCAAAATGGACCAAAGAACAGGTGGCAGCTTTGGCAAGAGGATACAGTTGTGGCTCCAGGATGGAGCAATGGGGTTTCTGGGCTCAACAGGTGGGCAGGGTCAAATTGTCTGAGTAATTTCCGACTGAGCCATATTTGACCCATGAGATCCCCCACTGACAAAGGCAAAATGGGTCACCAGAACACAAAGCTGGAAAGAATGGTAGTCAAGGCAAGATGCTGAGCGGAAACCATGTGTCTGCGTTAGATTGAATTCTTTAAAAAAGTATGTCCCCTCACACCTGCCCATTTCTCCATGCATAAACACACCCCAACTTGAGCTTGCATGCAGAGAGAGAGAGAGAGAGAGAGAGACAGAGAGACAGAGAGACAGAGAGAGACAGAGAGAGTGAGAGAGAGAGAGAGAGTGAGAGAGAGAGATGCACACACCACAGACACAAAATACTGACACAGAGACCCATACCCACACTGGCAGAACCTAGTGTGACACGCTTTGGTTGGCAGATAATGTAACACCTGATCTGTTTGCAATTGTGCAATTGGCAGGGTAGGAGGTGCTCTTTACAAGTGTCTGTGGCAAATAATAGAAGCATCCCTTGAAGTAACAGTCTTTTTCATTGCAATTGTTTCAAATGAATAGCTTTCTATCTTTTTATACCAAGTGATCCAGACACAATTTAACTTTTTCTGGAGGCTTCCAAGTCATCTTGGTGGACACTCATTATTCGGGGCTGGGATGAGACATAACTACACATATATTGAGGTGTATTAGACTCTTTATCACTCCATTAAATGGCCCCAGTGTAAATATCATTTTCGCACAAATGCTCACATTACCCATATATGTGCACAGATATATATGGGTATGAATATATGCACATACACCATATTTCATATAAATGTCTCTGTACAAGATGTATACATAAGTCATGCTGTGTAAATACATGCACAGTGCAGTTACTTACAAGCAACCTATGCACTCCCTGCAGCTAGGTTTGTAAATTGCTCCCTTTCTTACAGCCAATAGCCTGCTTCTTTGGTCATTTTCCTTCCTTCTTTTCCACACTAATTGTTGGGATTAAAGAGTTAGTGTCTCATTCACTGCAGAGTTGGTGGCTTTAATTGGTGGCACCTGACTTAGTTAAAGAAGGCCGTTTGACTACAAAGAACTTCACTGAAAGATGGGCTCAGGGGAAGTTATTAAAAGCAAGTGCATAAGAGCTCCTGGGAGGCCATTATTTTGTGCTTCTCCCTCCCTCCAAGGACATGTTTATGATTGGTAACAAGGTGACGGGAAATTTTCTGACTTCATTAGAAACCTGGCAAAATAAATTTCCTTTCCAATACCTTCCTTTCTTGCTGGAACACATTCCTTCTGGAAGGTGGTATGGCAAATTGGCCAGCATTTAAGCATCCTTTTCTGTTTAAAGGGAACCCTTAATAAACTCTCTGGAGCTTCAGGGCCCACCCTGGAGAACAACCCTCTCCCCTCCAACACACACAAGAATGCAGCAAAATAGGTTCTTCATTAACTCAAAATTGTAAATAACTCAGAAACCACCTAGATTGGTGATATTCACATGTGTTCCACTTCAGGGAGAGGAGAGAAAAGTTTCATGAACATTTCACTAGCATTTATTTCATTTACATATAAACAATATGCTCATCACAAACCATTATCTGTTCATTGAAGCCAGGCTGGCAGAACCTAGTGTGACGTGCCTTGATTGGGAGATACCTTAATACCTGATCTGTTTGGCACTGGTCGAGAAGAAAATGTTTGCTAGTGCATGTCTCAAATAATAGAAGTGTCCTTGCAGTGGCCAAGTCCTTTTGCCTATAATTATTTCAAATGGATAGGTCTCTGTCTTTTCACGCCATGTGAACCTGAAATAATTTGCCCTTTTCAAGTTGATTCCAGGCTATCTTCACAGGCACTAATCATTGAGTTGGGTTGAGATGTAAGGGGTGTCCTTAGTAGTTCTCATGAGGTGTATTAGACTATTTACTCATCCAATAAATGGCTCCAGGCTGTCTATCTTTTTAGAAGTATCTTGTCTTCTTTCTAAAGTCTTTGCTTGCTGATAACATTGTTTATGCCTCCAGTAGCCCTTTGGTATTTTTTGTTATACCCCAGGCTCAGAAACCAAGCTGAATTACAATTGTGTATAAGTAAGAATGAGAGCCTTATGAGTTTTTCTATATGTACTCTGCATGAGCTAGACAATTATAGTTTCCAGAAAAGGAACCTTCAGATAAGTGATATATCATTGTAGTCAGGGTTAATATTAATATAAAGTAAATCTTATTAATTTGAACCTTAGTAGTTCATAATATGGGACTGTCTTATTTATAAACTAGGATTTGGAATTTACCATTTCACCAGCTACAGAAAGAAAGGATATGTTTGGTAAATTAATACCTTAAAGAGAATCACAAGGGTAATGCAAATTACATTGACATGAGAAACTTGACTATACTTATCTGTTTACTAATATGGATCCTATTAAGCCATCTAGTTGGTAATACAATTCACTGTATATATTTGGAAGTAGAAAAAACAGCGTCAATTAATCAATTAATTAATCCATTGAAAAGAAAGTGCATTTGAATGGTCAGCCTGATATATAGAGACACAGGGAATTAATGGGAGCTCTCAGTCCTTGGCTGATGGTAGTGGCAGCTGAAGAAAAGAGAGAGCCAAAGCCATTTTAGTGGGGAAGTTACAGGTCTGGAGTGTCTTCAGCTCAAGAGTAACTGGTGTGTGGTCCTGTTCCAAGAAACAGAAATATATCGCATAAGCATGAGAAAGTCACAGCTTCCCCTTGGAGCATGGCTGAAATGGAAATTTTCTGACATTTTTTGAATGAAGTTTCCAAACAAAAAGATTCAATATTAATAGAATTGTTACTTTATAGCTTTAAAAGATAGTCTGACTTTTCACTAAGTAGATAGCTTAATATGTGCTAGGTATCATGCAAAATGTTTTACATATATTATTTCATTTAAGTCTCATGGTCTTTCCAGGTGGATATTATTTCCATCATGTAAATAAGGAAACTGCAGTTCTCTGAAAGTGATTCATTTGACCTAGTTAGTGAATGGTCAGATTGGGTTTCAAACACAGTTCTAACTCCACAGCCTGCTGTCTTAACCACTACCATATACTGTAGTTCCTCAACAGATAAGACAAAACAAACATTCTCTGGTGCTATAACAGGTACATACTAGTAAATAAGCTGAGATTCATGCCAAGGGACCCCCAAACCCTACTTACCTAACTCCAAGCCCATGGAGCAATAACCTTCAGCTAGTCCTAGCTGAATATATGAAAGAGAAAGGACAATCTATCTGAAGAAATAATGCTGGAAAACTTCCCTAACCTGGTGAAAGAAATAGACATACAAGCTCAGGAAGTGCAGCGTGCCAAACAAGATGAACCCAAACAGGTCCACACCACGACATATCATAATTAAAATGCCAAAGGTTAAAGACAAATAAATAATCTTAAAAGCAACAAGAGAAAAGCAGTTATTCTAGTTACTTAATTGCTAAAGATCCCATTAGACTGTCAGCTTATTTCTCAACAGAAACTTGGCAGGCCAGAAGGGATTGTCCTGAAATATTCAAAGAGAGGAAAAACAAGGACCTACAACCAAAATTATTCTACCCAGCAAAGCTATCATTTAGAATTGAAGGACAGATAAAGAGCTTCCCAGATAACAAAAAGCTAAGGGAGTTCATCAACACTAAACCAGTATTACAAGGAATCTTAGAGGAACTTCTTTAAGACAGAAAAAATTTAAAAAATATGAATAATAAAGTGGCAATAACTATATGTCTATCAACAATTATTTAAAATGTAAATGGTTACCACATTTTGCCATGTATAATGTGTATACCCATGTTTGTGGCCCATACTTTCAAGGGAAAACATCTTTCATTTCAATTTTTTAATTCAAATTTGTATTTGTTTACATTTATGTACTTGTTTTTTGTATTATAAAGGAATCTTAGCATTTATCTTTAACATATTATGGTACAAGGAATTTTATGTAACAAATAATTACAAAACACAAGAACAGGCACAAGGTACAAGAAATCTTATGTACCAGTAACAAACTTACAATATTTACACATCATAGAAGGCCAAGAATTCTTCGTTGTTGCAAGTTCATCTTAAGTTCAACAAAACCGATTATTGTACTCCAGGGTATTATTTTGCATATGGATATCGTTTTTTATTTCTAGAGTTATACTTTTAACTCATAAGTATAAATAAAAGAATTAAAAATATTTATATGGATTTATAAAGATTTATATAGATATGGAATTAGTACTACATGGGTAGTATAATGTGCATCCTTAATTTTCCCTCACAAATTTGGGCAAAAAAGTGCACATTATACATGGCAAAATACAGTAAATATTCCAGTCAAAAGATAGGATGGGTGGTTGGCTAAGACAATATCTTTACATTCTCCTGTTACTATTCTTTTAAGTCTGATGACTAAGAAATAGTGAAAAGAGAAATTATGAGCCTGATTAGACTTAGAACTATGTTCATTATGCGTTTATTAAAGGTATAACTTTAAGTAATAAAACCATCTTGAAAAAAAGTGATAAGGTGGATGAATGGATAAGAAAACAATTACAACTCAACAACAAAAAACCCCCAAATAATCCAATTTAAAAAATGGGCAGAGGACCCAAAGAGACACTTCTCCCAAGAAGGTATATAAATGGCCAACAGATATATCAAAAAATGCTCAACTTCAGTAGGTATTAAAGAAATACAAATCAAAACCACAATGAGATACCATCTTATACCTGTTAGAGTGACTGTTTTCAACAAGACACATAACAACAAGTGTTAGAGAGGTGGTAGAGAAAAAGTAATCCTAATACACTGCTGGTGGAATGTGAATTGGTACAGCCACTATGGAAAACAGTATGGAGTTTTCTCAAAAAATTAAGAATAGAATTAGCATAAGACCCAGCAATCCCTCTTCTACGTATCTAGCCCAAAAGTCAGAAAACATGAATCCGTGAAGATATATGTACTCAATATTCATTGCAGCATTATTCACAGTGGCCAAGCTATGGAAACAACCAAAGTGTCCTTCAATAGATGATTGGATAAAGAAGATTGGATATATATATATATATATATATATATATATATATATATATATATGAGGTCAGACAATTAGGTTCAGAAACTAATCCTAGAAAAAGTGCTACATACATTGTTGCTGAATATCACTATGGAAGTACTCCCCTTGGGAAGTTATGCCCTGACACCAGTGCCTAGTCCACCCTTCAAAGCAATTTTGGAACTCTTTTTCTGGAATGGCCATCAGAGTTGTCATCATATTGCCCTTGATGTCCTGAATGTCGTCAAAATGTCTTCCTTTCAATATTTCCTTTATCTTCAGGTAAAGAAAGAAGTCACTGGGGGCTAGATCAGGTGAGTAGGGAGGGTGTTCCAATACAGTTATTTGTTTACTGTCTAAAAATTCCCTCATAGAGAGTGCTATGTGAGCTGGTGCATTGTCGTAGTGCGAGAGCCATGAATTGTTGGCAAAAAGGTCAGGTCATTTTTGTCTAATTTTCTCATGCAGACTTTCCAGCACTTCCAAATAGTGTACTTGGTTAACTGTACAGTTAGTACAAATGAATAATCCATCTGGTATCAGAAAAGGTTAGCAACATCATTGCAACAAGTTTGCCACCTTAATTGTCAGACCTCATACAGTGGAATATTACTCGGCCATAAGAACAGATAAAATACTTCCATTTGCTACAACATAGATGGATCTTGAGATTATCATGCTAAGCGAGATAAGTCAGACAGAAAAAAAGTAGAGAACTATGTGACTTCACTCATATGTGGCATGTAAAACTGAAAGCAACAAACAAGCAAGACAAACAAACAAACCAAAACTCATAGACACAGACAACAGTTTAGTGGTTGGCAGAGGGCGGGGGTTGGTAGATGAGAGTAAAGGGGTCAAATATGTTGTGATGGAAGGAGAATTGACTCAAGGTGGTAAACACACAATGCCATATATAGATGATATATTATAGACTGGTACACTTAAAACCTGTATAATTTTACTAACCAATGTCACCCCAATAAATTTAATAAAAAAATTTTAAAAGGAAACAAGGCTTTTACATATGCTGCCTATAAGAGACTCACTTCAGATGGAGAGACACACACAGACTGAAACTAAAGGATGGGAAAAAGATATTTCATGAAAATGGACACAACATTTAAAAAAGCTGGAGTAGCACTACTTATGCAAGGCAAAATAGATTTTAAAATAAAGGCTATTATAACAAGAAACAAAGAGTGACCCAGTAATACCACTTCTGTGTATTTAGAAGAAACACAAAATGCTACTTCAAGGGGACATGTGCATCCATATGTTCATTGCAGCATTATATTTATATTATTATATAGCCAAGACATGGAGGCTAACTGGGTGTCCATCAATGGATGAATGAATAAAGAGGTGGTACATATATACAATGGAATATTGCTCGGCAATGGAAGGAAATGGTTTCTTGCCATCTGAGGCTGCGTGGATGGAGCTGGAGGGTATTGTGCTGAGTGAAGTATGTCAGACAGACAAAAGTAGCTGCAATGTGATTTTCCTTATATTTGAAATCTAAAGAACAAAATAAACAAACAAACGAAACAGAAACAAACTCATAGAAACAGAGAACATTTTGATGGTTGCCAGATGGGAGGGGGGCTGAGGGGCTGGGTGAAAAAAATGAAGGAATTAAGAAGTACAAATTAGTAGTTACAAAATAGTCATGGGGATATAAAGTAAAGCATAGGGAATATAGTCAATAATATAGTAATATCTATGTATTCTATGTATAGTGCCAGGTGAGTACTAGACTAGTCAGGGGGATCACTTCTTAAACTATGTAAATGTTCAACCACTATGCTGCACACCTGAAATTAATGTAAAATAATATTGAATGTCAACTTTAATTGAAAATTTTAAAAGGGAGGTAAATGTTTAGGAGAATAAGAGGTCCAAAGTTCCAGGTATAAAACAAAAAGGCATGGTGATGCAATATACAGCATAGGGAATATAGCCAATAATATTGTGATAGCATAGTAGGGTGTCAGATGGTTGCTGGACTTATCATGGTGATCACTTCTTTAGGTATATAAATGTTGAATATCTGTGGCTTACATCTGAAAGTAATATAATATTATGTGTTAGCTACATTTTAGTACAAAACTTAAAGAGATAAAAATAAAAAAAAAGAAAGAACATAAGTGTCCTAATTTCTAACATAATCACCCTTGAGGTTATATCTACACAACCCAAAGTGGAGTTTTTACTCAATGTTTTGGAACTGTGACCAAGGCCAAACTCGCAACATGTTTTGACTTTTAGGAACAAAGTTGTCAATGTCAGCCAGTCTTGCCCTAGCAAGCATTGGTGGTAAAAAGCATGCTATTTTCATGTTACTGAAAAAAATGAGTGGCTACTGTTTAGAGCAAAGGAGAAATATCAGCTATTGTGTGGAATGAATTTCCAAGTGAGATGCTTTACGTAGTTTGATACCAACTTTATTAAAACCCAATCTTGACCAGCTAGAAATGTAGTGAGACCAGACATCATGTCTCCAAACTTTTGTTTGTGTCTTCATTCATATTTATGCCAGCATTGATCTTGCACTACAGATGAAGTTGGGCATAGAAGGTAAACTTGAACAACCTATAGAGCTTCAGAAGAAGAAGGAAGAGAGAATGGGTTAAAGTTCAGAAATCTTGAAGCTCCTTGCCAGAATGCCCTGGTGATCATTTGCCTCTATTCTTGGTTTCTACTACAATTAACTTTTGAATCCCAATCTGAAACCCAATCCATTTGGCTGGCTTCCTGATACCTGTCTGACTCTTAGAAGTCATCTCTTCCTAAGGTCCTGAAGTCTTTTGTTTAGGAGAAGTCATCTCTTCCTAAGGTCCTGAAGTCTTTTGTTTAGGTCTTCTTGCTGGAGTACTACTTCAAGATATACTGCTCTGGAACACAATTATAATCTTTCACAATTAGTGCCACTGCCCTGAGAGCCATGCAGCCTTCCCCACTTCCGAGCCTGCCTCCTTCATATAAAAACGCTAATGTGTATGAATTCCTGATGTTGAGACAGGTACTGTTGGCAAGTTTCCTTTAGGCTGAACCTGAAGCCCATTTTGCCTCTTCTTGCCCCTGACTTATCCATTCCAGATTTCCTCTTCCTTTCTCTTGAGTGCCCACTGAGGTACAAAAAGTCATCTGGCCAAAACAGTGGAAACTAAAGTATAAACTGAAGCTGAAACTCTTCTAATCTAGTATGACAGTGTGTACTGATCAGGTTAATGAGGATAATTTCTCTTTGGCTTGTACAGAGACATGAAAATTTAATCTGATTTGCTATTAATTACTCTGTCCAATCATTAACGACGTTTCACTAAATAGAGAAAATCTATTCACATTGCAGAGGCGGTGTATCGAGCAAAGCACAATAATGGAAAAATGTGTCGCCTTTTGTGTTCAGCAGGGAAGCTGCACTACCACTGTGAACAGATGTGCACTTGAAAATGTTTCTCATAGGTAGGGATAGGCTGTCCTGAGCCATACACCCTCCTTTAGTTCCCTCCAGGGAATTACATACGTTTGTGAGAAGATTGCCAGGGAATGCAAAGGTACACAGTGGTTTGGGGAACAGAGTGAAACTAATTGGCCCACATGATGATTAAATAACCACATTGTGAGTGAAAGCAACATAACTCTTTATCAAATAAATGAAATGACTTTAGATGGCTCTTTTTTGTTCTTTTATTAACAAGAATTTATTGTACAATTATTCTTTGTTAAGCACTGTGCTGAGTACTGGGGATGTAGTGTTCAAACAAAACAGACACAGATTTTGCCTTTGTGAAATTTATAGTCCAGGTAGAGAATATATGTTTATATGTCTATATCTATCACTGAGATTATTCAATTGCAGTTGTGAGAAATTTACAATGAAAAATGAAAAAGTCAGGGTGCTTTAAGTGCCTATCATAAAGAGACTAAGTAAGACCCAAAGAATGAGCCAGGTAAAAAGTAGAGTGAGGACAGGGGAGAAAGAACAGCCTGTGTGAAAGTTCTGAGGAAGAAAGCAGGTTTGGGTAACTTAAAGAAATTCAGGGAGGAAAGGAGTTCGGTGAGCAAGAAAGCAGCAAAAGATGAGACTGGGGACTGAGGCAAGATTCTTATCTTTTTCTGCCACAAATGGGCTTTAGATGGGCTATATGTCTTTGAATGTTGTGATAGGTAATTTTGGTGACTTCCATGGGGCATCTTGTCTTTATCCTAAGGGCAATGGTGAGTCATGGAACATTTCTAAGTTTAGTTGATCTTAGATTAGTAGATGCTTTTTAAACATCCCAAAGGCCAATACACTAAAACCAACCAAACAACAACAAAAACCCCTCAGCTTATCTGAGAAACCTGGACTCAAGATAAAAAAACATAGACATGTATGGACGCAGCAGATGAAGCATTTCCACTCTACCTCTGCAAAGAAGGCTAGGCATACCTCCTGAGAGGCTGAAAAGTAATTGCACTTCTACTCCGGATCCATGTCTTAACCACAAGGGCTGTGTTTTGCTGTCTCTATTTCCTAATTGAGGGCACAAAAAGTTAAAACTAGATTAGAGACAATTAGACCCTATACGAGAAGGAGCTCTGTGGGTGGTTGGGAAGGGAGTAGGAAGAACCAGCTGAGAAAGTGTTTCCCAAACTGTGTAGCATTCTTTGACTCATGTTGTAGGTAGAAGTTTCTTGGAGCAAGTCTATCCGTGCTCCTGGTGGTACTCACCTGGGAGATGGGCAGGTGAAATGAGGTTACACACATATCACTGACAGCCAATCAAGAATATGTTTTCCTCAAGCCAAAGTATTTCGTAGGACAGAAGCCAATTCAATTGAAGATGTCTTATTTGGCAACCACTTTCTTGTCCTACTCTGGATCTCGATACTGTAGGAGAGACATGGGGAATATATGACCTTGCATTTAAAGGAGCTTCCAAGTCTATTTGAGAAGTTTGGTGTGCCTGGGGCACAAAGGTGGAGAAGAGGACTGGTGAGGGTTGAGCTCAATAGGTGGCCAGAAGCCAGGCTGAGTTGCTCTGACTGCATTCCAGGGCACAGGGGAACCATGGAAAATGACATACAGGAAAAAGTTAGGGTAAGGTTTGGATTTTAGAAAGATATATCTGGCCTCTGTCGGGAGGATGAGTGAGGGGGCATGACAAGAAACAAGGTTGGAGGGGCTCAGTCAGAGCTTCCTGTGGAGAGAGCTGGGGGTATCTATGACCATGAGGAGGAAGCTGGGGAGGAGAGATCAGGTTAGGCAGAAAAAAAGTGATTGATTTCACTCTCTTCATCCAATAAACAGCCATTGTTTTGATTAGTCATTGATTTATTCAATCAACAAATAATTATTTTGCATCTGCTCTGTGCAGAGCACCATGTTAAAAGACATTAAGAGGAGTAAGGATGACGCTATTCTAGTCTTCAAGGGACTTGATTAACTAACTGTTCAAATGAGTGGAACAGTCAATAGCTGCTCTAGGATTTTGGAGGTGGTTCTGATCAGTGGAGAGGCAGATGATTTATGAAACAACAGAAAGCAAGGTGAATGTGTATGAACCCTGAGGAGAGACACAGTAAAGGGCATTGCTAGGCAGAAGTGAAGTGGGCATAATACAAAGTACTAGAGGATAAGTTTTGGATGGGAAAGGTATAGTGAGTATGCATGTATAGTGTAAGCAAGTGTATTAGGGTGTGTGTGTGTGTGTGTGTGTGTGTGTGTGTGTGTGTACACATGGGCACATGTACATAATGCAACCATAAACCTTAGCAGCAACAGATATTTCTAAAACACACACACAGAGATCAGGAGACACTGGGGAACTCTTTGTGGAATGAAAACTTGCATCTTTCGAATTTTCTACTAAAAGGCATCTATATATGGTAGTATAGTCTGACGGAGTCACATTTGTCTGGCAAACTTAATTTTACCATGCAAGGATTTACCTGGTGGTCCTAAGGGCATTGGGATGAAGAACCTGAGGGAAGGTCCCTGCTCTGCTGGCCGTTTCCCTGGAAGGAGGGAGCAGCAGTGGTCTTAACCCCACCCCCTAGTACTCAGCCTAGTGCCTGACCTTCTTCACAAAAGCCCAAACTGCTCTGAGAAAAGGGTCTCCCTGGGAATGGTAAGGGCCATTAGATCCTCTAAGCATATGCCCACTGACTCATGAGCCCCATAACTGCCTTTTTAACATTCTTGCTTCTCAGGCTGTATGTGATTGGGTTGACAATGAGAGTGAACACAGTGTTGAGTAGGGAGAAGATCATGTTAATGGCAGCAGCCAGAATTGCTATGGGAATGGCATACATTGTTCCCAATGTTCCACAGTACAGAGTGACCATTATGAGGTGGGAGGAGTAGATGGATAAGGCCTGTTGCTTATCGGTAACTGACAGAATTCCGAGGACAGCAGCAACAATGTGGATATTTCATGTTATAGTGAGCAGGGTGGACACCATGGTGACAAAGGAAACCAGGAGTAAGGTGGTTTTCTCCACCATCTCAGGATCAGAACAGCCCAAATTCAGCATGGGAGCCAGGTCACAGAAAAAGTAGTCATCTCATAGGCTGCACAGAATGACAGTGGAAAGTCATGGTGACAGTGACCACAGGGGTTAGGAATCTACCCAGTCAAGACCCACCTGCAAGCAGGATGCATGTGTGGGGTTTCATGAGAGATGGTTAACACAACATGGCTGCCAGCAGAAAGCACTCACCTGCTGCCGTGGAACCAAAGAAGGAAAACTGGGCCATACAACCTGCAAAATAGATCACCCAAGGACCTGAGAAAAGAGTGCATCATTTTAGGGGAAATTGAGTTAGTGTACCAGATATCAAGAAAGGAGAAAATGAACAGAAAGAAGTGCATGAGGAGTTGATGGCTGTGATCAAGGGAATGACTGTAAGGATGAGAAAGTTCCCCAGTAAAGTCACTACATAGATTCCCAGAAATATCCCCAAAAGAGAAAACTGTAACCCATGGAGACTCCCAAATCCCAGGAGGAAAAATTCTTTGATCACTGTCAGATTACCCATAGCTGTGAGATCCACACATTAGACCTGAGTAAAAGAGAAAAATACAGCCAATTGCAAAAAGAACCATGCTCCTGGAGGGGGGCAATAGCGCCAGAAATGCAATATAGTACAAAACTCAAAGACTGTCTTCTCTTCTGGAACAAAGTTTCTGTTGTGTTCTACTATGTGTATTTACCTAATAGTTATAGCAGAATCAGAAACTATGCCCTGGAGAGTGAACAGAGAGGGCGTCTCCTCTGTTGTTTTTCACTCTTTCCCTTGATGTAACTGGTGATGAATCTACCTTTGGGAATCTCACAGTGGGAGGTAAATACCACTTAATGGGACACGGTGCAGAAGCTTCTCTGAACTTCTGAAACTCAGCTTTTAAGATTCAATAGAAATGTGAGTTCAAAATCCTAAAATAACACCAGAATTCAGACGACCACATCTCCCTCTGAGCACCTAAATCAGGGTGAGTTTCACCTGGAATGTAATTGGAGGAAGGAGGGGGAGAGCTATTGATCTTAAAATACCTGTAAGAAAAATAAGAGTTTCTGCCAGACTCTGGGGACATGCAGCTGACTGCTTCCATGGCATCAAATTCCTATGGAAATCGGGGGAAAATGTATGTAAAGTTATTCACTCAAAATGTTCGAGAAAAATAATGTTCCATCCTTCATAAATGAAAATGACATTCCTGACTCACAAGCAGTAGGATGTGCATTTAGAGTAATTTTTTTTCTCGCAGCAGGGATAAGTTAGCAGTGAGTCATAGATGCAGCTTCCCCTTCTCCACAAGCACCCTTCCTAGAGCTCAAAGACCCATATTTATGAAATGGCTGTCTGGTTTTAGCGCCTGGGCTGTGATAGGATTAAAAAATAGTCCGTGTTTTACCCTAAATTAGGGAAAAGTGTGAAGCCAGAGTTAGGGGCTCAGGTTGGTTGTTGTTCTAGGCTGAAGCCTCAGTCTGTGGCCAGGGAATAAAGCAAAACCATCTTTGCTATTTTGCTTTGGATAATGACAAAGTATCCCTAACAGGTTACAGTTAAACCATATTTAAAAAAAATTAAATCCTATTTTAAATCTACTCAGGGAACTGGCTATTCAGAGGAATCTTATTAAGAATGTTCCGTGACATGAAAGAATTTCTCCATTATTTACCCTCTGTACCAATCTGTATCGTTAATACACTGAGTTTGTATAAAGGGAGGTCTACACATGGGGATATCCAGGACATTTAGGGTACCTAAGGTAGTACTGAATATAATTACAGCATATAAGGAAAATCAATCAGCAACTAGAGGTGTCCCTGGGGGTGACAGCTGCTTCCTAATTGGGAGATTAAACTGCAATATCCTATTACCATTTCTCCTTGTCTTCAGAGACTGCTAGTCAGCATTCAGAACTGAAATTAACATCATTAGATTTTTATCATTCAATCCCAAGTCTCATTAATTAATAATGGAATAAACTTGATTTCCCCTTTTGGCTTACTGGCATGCTCCTTGGTGCCTCCAAATTTAATGACAAGCCAGCCTCCCTAAATCATTTCCCATCCTCTCTTTTCTTGCAGTGAAGACAGATTAATGTCAATGCAAAAGAGAGGCTTCAGCTCAGAATTCTATTCATTCTTTTATTCACTAACCATATATTTTTGGACACCTACTATGTGTCATATATTGGGTTAGGTAGGTATTGAGAATAAAATCATGAGCAAGGAAGTCATGGTCTCAATTTTTACAGAGGTTACAATTGTGGCTAGAAGGCAACAGGTGAGGCAGGTGAGGGAAGAGTGATAGGAGGGAAGTTCGTAGAAGGCATGATCTGATTTACATTTTGAAAATATCCCTCAGGCTTCTATATGGAGAATGGCCTGTCAGGGGCTAAAAGAGAAAGTGAATAAGTAGGTGAGGAAGCCAATACAGTAACCCAGGTAAGAGATGATGGCTAAGATCAAACTGGGATAAAGTACTGTGGATTAATTTTAGGGCATTTTATAAAGTAGATTGATATATATTTTTGTACTTTTCTGTATAAATATTATACTTTAATGAAAAGTTAACTTTAATGAAATCACATAGATTGTGAAATGGCTATCTGGTCTTAGCTAGATGAATTGCATTAGAAGAGGGCATGGAGGACAGGGGGAATTAAGGATGAATGCCAGGTTTTGAGTTTAAAAAAATGCATGGGTAACTTCATGACTTTTCCTAAAATGGGAAGACCAAGTACGTAATTTAATTTCGGGGAACGGGGTTTTCTTTTTCCTTCCTTCCTTCCTTCCTTCCTTCCTTCCTTCCTTCCTTCCTTCCTTCCTTCCTACCTTCTTTCCTTCCTTCCTTCCTTTATTTTCCTGTTAAATCTAGTGTTTTATGATCCATTGCTGGGATGACACTTTCAACCTTCATATGGGTCAGTAATCTGGTAACAGATAGAGTCCCCGCCCTAAGAGACAGAGCTCTTACTGTGGTCATACAACAATCACTTAAGTAAAAGCCTAACAAATTCTTGCCCTTGGTCTTAAAAGAGCACAGGGAAGGGCCGGGCGAGTGGCGCATTGGTTAAGAGCTGGCTTGGGACGCCAGAGGGCCCCGGTTCGGATCCCACATATGAGGGCCAGTGACACTGCCCTCTACAGCCAAAATGCTGAACAACAGCTCAACCTGGAGCTGGGCTGCCCTGAGTCGCTGGCGATGGCTAGGCTGCAGCCCCTGCTGCAGTGGCTTGCCATGGGTTACTGTGTGTAGCCAGCAGCCAGCGTGAGCGGCCAGCAGCCGCCGTGAGCAGCCGTCCAGAA
>NW_017731560.1:1863169-1867883 GCF_001890085.2 Hipposideros armiger
TTCTGTTTACTTTGCTCATTCATTCAGTTTTTTAGATTCCACATATAAGTGAAATCATATGGTATTTGTCTTTCTCCAACTGACTTATTTCACTTAACATAATAGTCTCTAAGTCCATTCATATCGTCCCAAATGGTACAATTTCATTCTTCTTTATAGCAGAGTAATACTCCATTGTGTAAATGTACCATAGTTTCTTATTGCCTTGGTATTAATTCCACTATGTCTTCATAATCACCAGAAGATATTCATTAGCATGGAAAATTGTTTGGTGCCCAATATAAAATAAAACCTCAAAAATTTACCTCCCCCACCACCTCCCAGATGCTAATAGTTGCAAACGCACAATCATAAAACTGAAAGTGTAGCAGCATAACCAGGCAGTGCGAGACTATCTATAGAAGCCTAAACTTGTTACCTTTTCTAAAGATAATCCAGGAAAACCTCTTGGAAAAAAAGGGGTAGTGAGGAGGAATCTGAAGAATGGCTGAAGATTAACTGCTGAAAGAGAGAAGTACAGAGCTTGATAAGGAAAGCAATGATCTGGCTATGCCAAACAGATACCATAAGATTCAGCAATCCTACTTGTAGGTACATAGCCAAAGGAAATAAGATCACTATCTCAAAGAGATGTCTACATCCCCATGTTCTTTGAGGCATTATTCATAATAGCCAAAATACGGAAACAAACTAAATGTCCATTGATAGAAGAACAGATAAAGAAAATGTGGTACATACATACAGTGCAATATTATTCAGCCTTAATAAAGGAGGAATTTCTGCCATTTACAACAATTTGGATGATCCCAGAGAGCATTATGCTAAGTGAAATGAGTCAGACAGAGAAAGACAAATACTGTATGATCTCAATTATATGTGAAATTTTAAAAAGATGAGCTCATAGAGCCAGAGAGTAGAACCATGGTTAGTTACCAGGGCCTGGAGGCAGGAGGTGGGGGTGGTGGATAGGTAGATGTTGGTCAAAGAGTACAAATTATCAGTTATAAGATGAATAAATTATGGAAATCTAATGTACTATAGTGACTATAGTCATGGTGACTATAGTTAATAATACTGCATTGTATACTTGAAATTTGCTAAGAGAGTAGATTGTAAGTGTTCTCACCACAAAAAGAGAAGATAACTATGTGAGGTGATGGATGTGTTAATTAACTTGATGTGGTAATTATTTCATAATGCATATTTATATTAAATCATCATCTTTTACATCCTAAAAAATCAGATACCCGGTGCTTTTTCTTCTTCCAAACCCCCAACTCTATCCATTAAAAAACCTAAGTTTTTACAATATTATTGACTATATTCCCTATACTGTACTTCACATCCCTGTGATTATTTTGTAACTACCAATGTGTACTTCTTAATCCCTTCACCTTTCTCACACAGCTCCCCAAACCCCCTCCCATCTAGTGTCAGATGGGTACTAGACTTAGCAGGGGGATAGCTTCATAAATTATATAAATGCCTAATCACTAAACTGTACACCTGAAACTAATATAAAATAACATTGAATGTCAACTAAATATAATTAAAAATATATAGTCATGGGAAAGTACAACATAGGGAATATAGTCAATGGTATGGTAATGGCTATGTACGAGGTGTGATCAAACAATATGCTGAATGTTTAAAACAAAAAATATTACAGTAAAAGACACGTTGTCATTAACCCCCCTCAAAAGACTCCCCTTCACTTTAAACACACTTATCCCATTGTTCTTGCCACTTCCTGAAGCAGTTCTGGAAGTCCTCTTTCATGAGTGTCTTTAGTTGCACTGTCGTGGCTCCCTCAATGTCCTGAATCATTTTGACTTTGGGGAAGAGCCAGAAGTTACACGGTGCCAGATCCAGTAAATAAGGTGGATGAGGACACACCATAACGTTTTCATTTGACAGAAATTGCCGTACCAGAAGCGATATGTGACACGGAGCCTTTCTGTTGTGATCAAAACAAACGGTGAATGCTGCTGTCGAGTGCCATCCAACACAAAGGCAGGGATCTTTAACACGGGAAGTGGCATTTCGAACCTTAATAACAGTGTGTGACAAGTTTCAGCTTGTTCGGTGCAGTCGGGTGTGAGCTACAGTTCAGAGAAGATGTGTTTTCAAGTGTGCCGTAAATCATGAATCACAAACAACACGTTAACATGAAATGGGCAAACAGTTTTATCCTCCATCATGACAATTCCGTGTCACACATCACTTATGGTATAGCAATTTATGTCAAATAAAAACATTAAGGTGTGTCCTCATCCACCTTATTCATTGGATCTGGCACCATGCAACTTCTGGTTTTTCCCCAAAGTCAAAATGACCATGAAAGGTAAATGTTTGAATCGATTCAGGACATCGAGGCAGACATGACAATGCAACTAAAGACACTCACGAAAGAGGACTTCCAGAACTGCTTCAGAAAGTGGCAAGAACGATGGGATAAGTGTGTTCGCAGCAAGGGGGAGTATTTTGAGGGGGTTTAATGGCAATGTGTCTTTTACTCTAATACATATATATTTTTTTAGCTGAGCCATCCTGCCACCTGTTTGCAGCTCAGTGGGAGCTCAGCTCGGGCTGGGCATCAAACCGCTATAATACATATTTTTTAAATTTAACCATTCACTGTATTTGTTGATCACCCTCATGCAGTGTCGGATGGACAGTAGACTCGCTGGGTTTATCGCTTTGTGAGGTGTGTAAATGTCTAATCATTATGCTGTTTTGTACACCTGAAACTTATTAGTAATAAAAAATAAAAATAAATAAATTTTTGCTCCATGGAAAACAATGGTAAGACAATGAAAAGACAAGCCACAGGGAGAACATTTCCAAATCACTTATTTGAAAAAGGATTTATATTCACAATATATAAAGAATTATTACAACTAAATAATAAGAAATACAACTCAGTTAAAACAATTGGATGAAAGATGAACATACACTTCACCCAAGAAAATATATGGATGGCAAATAAGCACATTAGAAGGTGCTCAACCTCATTAGTCATGAGAGAAATGTAAATTTAAAATACAATGAGCTGCCTCTACTATTATACTTTTTTTAAAAAAACTGACAGCAATAAATGCTAAAAATGTGGGACAACATGAGTTCTCAAACATTGTTGGTAAGAATGCAAATTGGTCCAGTTACTTTGGAAATCAGTTTGTCAGTTTCTAATAAAGTTCAACATAGACTTACTACATAACTCAGCAATTGCACTACCAGGTATCTACCCAAGAGAAATGAAAATATGTGTTCATACAAACTCTGGTACATAAATATTTTAGGAGCTTTATTCATAATTACCAAAACATGGAAACAATCGAGATGTGCTTTAACCAGTGAATGGGTAAACAAAGTGTGGTACAACCAACCATACAGTGCACAGTCAGCTCTGAAAAGGAATGACCTATTGATTTGCAGAAAAACATGGATGAATCTCAAATGGATTGTGCTAAGTAAAAGATAACAAACACAAAAGGCTGCATATTGTATGATTCCATTTATGTGATATTTTGGAAGAGTCCAAAAAATAAATTTTCAGAATAAAATTAGAGTCAATAGGTTAAAAACAAAGGCAGCAAACACATAACACTCAAATGTGCTCTTAGAACTTTATTCTCTCCAAAGTTATACCAGGCCGATATCTGATATCAGGGGCAATTGTTTAATGATATATACCACAGGTAGTTAGTAGGTACAGAAGATCTTCTTAATGGTCCAGTTCTCACTATTTGTGTCATCCCTTGATCCAAATACAGATAAACTTGTTCCTGAAAGTGATATCTGAGAGAGACTAGGCTGGTGAGCAGAAAAACTAGCCAGAGACATGGCCTTTCAAAGGACAGAGAAGAGAAGGCATGCTTAACTGGTACTATACTAGCTCTTCTACCGATAGAGGAAGTTGATTTTTTTTCATCACCTCTCTCTGTAAGAAGTGTCTCTCTTGAATAATAATTCAAGTTTGTGCCTTGCAACAGTAAAATTAGGTTTAAAAGTTTAGTTTTCCTTTGAGCACAACTTGTGGGAAATTATAGAGAGCTCACTTTTTAAAAGAATTGCACATTAATGTGAGAAACCCCGTGGTGTCCAGGGGAATGATCTTGTTTTTTTTTTTTTTTCACCTAGAGACCTGGAGAAAGGCATCATTGAAACCTGGAGGCAGGCATTGCTGGGATGCATGAAACAAACATTATTGAGACCCAGAAATAGACTGGAATATAGGCATTATTGAGACCCGGTGACAGATTTTTCTAATTCAAGTATATTCTTTGGCGCCAAATATCCCCCCCCCATTCTGTTCCACTTGTCAACACAACAGAGGATGAAGGGGGCCAGGAAATATCTTGGGCCAAATGATGTGTGATGTGTCACTATGTGACATATCTAGCCTAAATGTAAAGAATGGCAGCAATTATCCTAGTAAGTTGTGCAAAGAATAACAGGCCAATACTTTTGGTCCCAGCTGTCAAAAAATTTCATATAAAAATTTGGTCATCTAAATAATCTGTATAAATACCTAAGTTTCTTATTTGCCCTGTTAATATAGACTCTAGTTATGGCTATTGCTTTATAGCAAACATCTGAAATAAATGGAATTCATAAAATATTCTGTTAAAAAACCATTCTAGAAAAATAAAAGGTCTCCACAATGCCAAATACCCAGTTTGAATGTGAAGTTTACATATATATACATATA
>NW_017731560.1:1867937-1899187 GCF_001890085.2 Hipposideros armiger
AGAACTTGTTGCAACAATGTTGCTAACCTTTTCTGATATACCAGAGGAATTACTCATTATGAATTTGTATCAACTGGACAGTTACCTAAGTTTACTATTTGGAAGTGCTGAAAAGACTAAATGAAAAAGTTAGATGACCTGAACTTTTTGCCAACACTTTATAGCTCTTACATCACAACAATACACCAGCTCACATGCACTGTTTTGTGAGACAGTTTTTTGCCAGTAAACAAATAACTATATTGGAACACCTTCCTTACTCGCCTGAGCTGGCCCCCCAGGACTTCTTTCTTTACCCAAAGATAAAGGAAATATTGAAAGAAAGACATTTTGATGATATTCAGGACATCAAGGGTAATATGATGACAGCTCTGATGGCCATTCCAGAAACAAAGTTCCAAAATTGCTTTGAAGGGTGGACTAGGTGTGGGCATTGGTGCATAGCTTCCCAAGGGGAGTACTTCAAAGGTGACCATAGTGATATTCAGCAATGAGGTATGTAGCACTTTTTCTAGGATGCGTTCACGAACTTAAGTGTCCGACTTCAAGAGCATGTGTGTGTGAGCGTATTAGGCTTCTTAATGTTGTTCTTCTCCTCTGAGTTAAGAAATAATATTTGCTAGACTTTCTATGCCTGCTTCATTCCTTTATATCCAGGATAGCTGAATCACACACACACCCCCGCTGTCCATCATTCTAATACTTGTCTTCTCATATGCTAATGGTGCTAGGCATCTGAACAGTCGTGACATTTATTTTCTTGCATTTCACTCATCATCCTGGTTGGTGTTTGACTCTGACAATGGACAAAACCTCACTATCCTTCCTACTTGTTGCTCTCTAATCTCTACCCTGTACATTCCATAGCTCTATGTGTCACCACTCACATTTTCTGTTTGAAGCTTTCTGCTCCTGGAAGAAAATGTGGTATATACATGCAGTATATATTCCTTTTCTTCACTGATCCTGACAAATTTACAGTGTTTAGGAAGCTGCAATAGTCACAGTAACATGGTATCTTTGGTTTGTACTAGAGGATTTATCATGTCACAGGGAATTTGTATATGGTAGTAGTTAAGAGCATGGTCTTTTGTGTCAGACAGACCTGAATTTGAGATCTGGCTTCATCACATATTCTGTGTGACGCTGGGCAAGTAACAACCTCTCGGTACTTCAATTTTCTCAGCTATAAAATAGAGAATAATTATAATAATAAAGCTACCTCATAGTGTTTTCATTAGAGTTGAATGAGGTAATACATATGAAGTGACGGTGAGGTACCCAGCACTCTATAAGTGCTCAATTGCATTCTCATTTTACAGTGTGTGCATGTGTGTATGATTGCCCTAAAATTGCTTCATGTGTTATCCCCCTCACAAAATTGTAAGTGCCACAAAAGCAGGTGCAATCTTGTAGTTTTTCTGTCATTCTCCTCTGATTCCCTTCATATATCTAGCACAACAAGTGGGTGTCCAGTAGGATCTTAGTAAATGTTTATTGGTATAACTTTTTTCTCCATCCCAACCATATAAGAACGTTTACTGTGATCACTGCTGACAGAAATCCAGACAGATGTTTCTTACCTCTCATTGTCCTTTTCCTCCACAGAAGAGCTGGCCACCACAATCCCACATTCTGGATGCTTTGCTCCTTCTGACAGAGATTCAGGATCTATGTTCACAAGCATTCTCAGTCTAGCTGATGCTCTAACTGCTCAACTTACAATATTATGTTAACTTCCTTCCATTAGGCAGTCAGGTCCTGCCTGTTTGCTCAATATGTTCTCATGAAAATCAACTTTCTTTAAGCCTGTTTCCCAAGGGTAGTGTTTTTCTTCTTCCCTGGGAAAGTAAATAAAATGGTAGAATATGCAAAGAGCATCTAGAGTGTCTCATGCCAACAGATTTCTCACCAAACCCTGACCTCTGAAGTCCGTGGGTTCAGAGGAGCCAATTACTACACTGAAAGCCAAATTTGTCTGTTGTGATAAACTGGGCCAATCCTCAGCCACACTGGAATATTGGGTAAGGTTCTTCTGCAGCTTCATTTCCTTTTTCTTTCTCTAGCAAGTTACACCATGGTTGATCCCAGCTTCATATTGTCTCTCAACTCTTTACTTCTCTCTCCACCTTAGTTTAATACTTCTAGGAGTTCCTTTCAAAATATTATTTTCTCTTTATTTTGTAGCTAAATTCACATATATTTTTGAGGAGCTCACTTAATGTAAAACTGAATGTAGATCCATGGTGGAAACTTTGCACTGAGTAGGCACTCAATATTTCCTGACTACATAAAATAAAGACCTATAAATATAATTATTTCAGTTTAAGCATGTTCAGTAGTGACTCAAGAGCAAGCAAAAAGTGCTTTCAAAGTCTTACCACCCCCACCTTTGATTCACTACTACTAGGAGACCCTTCAAAATATCAGTCCTTATTTTCAGGCTTTTATTTGTAGTTAAATTTCTTGAAATCATTATAAAGTTGGGATCATTTAAATGATAAGCTACAGAGCCTCACTACTGCACTAACTATGAAGAAAGAATTTACTGAGGAAATTAATATTGTAAACAAGGTTGCCGGGGTGGTACTTAACCACCTCAAGAGAATTGAGCACACCTGGTATAAATCGATATTGCTAATTACAAATGATTTATGCCTACTCATTAATTTAATGCAGATGCCTCAGACATTTGACAGCCTTTTAAAGCTATTAATTTGAGTTATTAAGGAGAAAATAGCTACATTTTAGATTTCTATTCTATTATTCAGTCAGAAAATATTTGCTGAATGCCTGCTACATGCATAGCACCACTATGGAAATACCTTGAATTATATTATAAGTGTGCTCTTTAAAAAAGCGTGTCTCTTTTAACTTTTGGAAAATGACTCCAATTTCAGATGCATTAGGGTAGCTTTATAATAAAAGAAGTCCCATAGGAAATCTTGGGAGAATGAGGAATATTTTGTAATATGAATACTTCTCTGGTTACTGTGTCTGTGTTTTATAAATTTAGATTTTTAGCTACTACTTATCTGGTTACTGTGTCTGTGTTTTATAAATTTAGATTTTTTAGCTAGGAGGTTTTCTTAAAGAGAGTTACCCTTATAATTTAAACTGAACTTTATTCCCAATTATTATAATCTGTTAAACATGGGATGCTAGATTTCTCTGGATTTCAGATAGCATCAGGAAAATATCCACCACTATATCGCTAAAATCTCATTAGTAAGACAAATTAAAGGATCACACGTCCTTTTTTCCCCAGAACATTGTTACTACTTTCTTTAAGGGAGCTATTAGAAGCAAAAAGTGGCTTTATTCTTTCTAGAATGCATCCTCAGGGAATTTACTAGGTGCATTTTTAAGGCCTTTTCCATATCTTTGTTTCTTAGGGTAAAAATGAGGGGACTCCTTCTGGAGCGTGATCACATGGTAGAGAAGACAGATTATAAGGGTCTCAGAAAACACAGAGGATTCATTTCAGCGTAGATGGTGAAGTTGGGAAAGCATTTGTATTTCCATTGGTGGAGTGGGATCACAGAATGCAGTGACAGTGTGGAAATTTGATACTAGAATCTATAGGAAAGGGCCCACATCTACTCTGCAAGTGCCAAGAAAAAGAGATTTACTCTGGAGTACATATGTTGATTTACGCAGGAGTCATACTTAAGTGGAGTGGAGAGAGCACATGCTTTGAAGCGCAAAAGCACCCATCAATTTCCAACTTGGCTTCTTGCTAGTTGGGTGACCTTGGACAAATTGTTTAAGTCTAGTGAACCTCAGCTACCTCATCTGTAAAATGAGAACAGTAACTACCACATTAGGTTGTTGTGTGGTTTAAGTACAAGTACCTTGTATGCTAAAGCACCTACTAAAATAAGTGTAACAACAAATATTAGTTTCTCCTCTCCTCTTTTGTATCTTTGATGAGAAGAGGGGAAAAAAGATGATCAACTTCATTCACTGCAGCAAAAGGCTGCTGGAATGCCAGGGTGATGCTGTGATTAGGAGTCAGAAGCTGAGAAAACCAATATTTTTCAGCAAGAGGCATGTAAAGTTCAAAGTTTATAAAAGCTTTATTTATAAAACTTCATTTGCCGTCCATTTTGGGAGAGGCAAAGGGCTGACCATATCTTATTTGTCTCTGTAATTACAAGGCTTGCTGAATGGTTGAAAATTCAGAGGACACAATCAGGCTTCCAGGTAATTCTACATTAGCACAACTTTGTTTTTACCAGGACTTCGGAGATGCCAAAGAAGGAAAGTTTAAAAATTGGATGACTAGTTCTCAAAGTTTAGTTGTAGACTAAAAGCAATGTTTGGGCTAGGCAATCTTCAAGAGCTGAAGAATTTTATTGATACAGAGTGGTGATTGGTATCTGGGCAGGCCATTACATAAGTAAGTACCATTACACAAAGGAGTCTAATTTCCTGCTCTGTGTTTTTATCATAGGTTCCAGATGGAGAACTGCATCTTAAGTTTAATGAACCCCTCTTATAAGAATTTGTATTAGATAGGAGGGTGGTTTTCATCAAACCTTAAGTGGTAAAGACAAAGGGACAAAATTTGAGGTTGTCATAGGAACCTCTTTCCCCTCAAGAGCCATCAGCAGGATTAAATAATGGCCATGGTACACACTGGCAAGACTAAGGACCAGTCAAGAGAAGAACAAAATGGAAAAGAAAATAAGTGGAAACAGGTGACAGGGAAGAAAGAAATAAAAGAAGGGGGTGTGCTAGTGCCTCCACTAGCAACTTTAATCACCCCATGGTCACGGTTTACCAATCCCTGAACCCTGTCCATTTTCTCTTATTGTCATTGGAGCATGTATTCTCCAGCCATTGTCAGGCAACAGATATCTACTAAGTGCTTGTTCCGTACCACCTACTGTGGTAGGTGCTGTGGGCTATACAGACATGATTAGAGCATGGTTAATGTGGTAGTGTGGAAAAGTGCTTTCAATATGGCACAGAAGGTTAATAGCTTTATTCCAAGGGGGATGAAAAATGCCAAGAGAGGGATTCAAGCAAAGTGCTCGAGTTAGAGGAAGCAGAGAAGACCTCCTAAATGAGGTATTCCTTGAAGGGTGTGCAAAGAGCTTCATTAGGTGAGATAAGACATTCAAGGCAAAAGGAATGGACTGAGCAAAGAGACAGAGGAGGAGACTATAATATGGATAAAATAATAGAAAACACCTGCCCCCCACTCACACTCCCCTTTTTTTTCCCTGTTTTTGTGCACTAGACACTGTACTAAACACTAAGCACCCTGGGTGGAATACCTCATTTAATCCTTATAACAACTTCATGATGCAGGGTTCCAATAGTATCCCTATTTTATAGATGAGGAAACTGAGACCAGAGAGGTTATATAAATTGATCAATGTCACACAACTATGAAGTGGCAGAGCCAGATTTCTAACTTGAGCCTATATGAGTCCAGAGACCATATGAGTCCTATATGCGTCCAGAGACCATACGTGCAATGAACCAACTGCAAGTCAGGTCATGAAAAGGAGTGAAAGTATAATGTGGTAGGAGGACAGAGCATGTGGAAAGTAGGAATGGAAGCTGCAGCCGAACTGTGGAGCATCTTGTTGTCAGCCTAAGGAGTGGGAGCTGGATCCTGCAAACAATGGGAAACCATAAGAAGTTTTAAGCTAGTGGAGTGACAGTTGAAGTGGTACTTTACGAAGATTAATCTGTCAGCAGTGTAGATGGGAGGAAAAGGGGAGAGACTGGAGGCAGTTAACGGACGATTGCAATACAGTAGTCTGGGTGTAAAATAGTTTATTAAGCACTTGAACTAAGAAAGCCAAAGAGGGAAATGGACAGAGGAGAGACACTTAGATGGGAAAAGAAAAAAGAAGTCCATGACCAACTGGATGTGGGGTTTGAGGGAGAGGAATTCCTACCATTAAATAAGGGATATGAGGTTTATAGGCTTTCTAACTAGAAGAATGGTGATGCCTGTCTCAGAGTTGTGGGACTGCTACCCTGGATAGAAGTCTGAACTCAAGATTGAAACTCAGAGAAATCTCTAAAGAGTGAACCTCCCAACTGTGGAAATAAATGAGATCAGCATGGGAAGAGGCAATAGCCAAGGGGAAAAGTTTGGGTGATGTCTCCATTGAGTTGATGTGGCAAGGAGGGTGAGTTATAATGGAGATGGACAAGAGATGTCATGGGGAGGGGGAAGAAACAGAAAATTGTGAGAAAGGGATTTTGAGAAAGTGTGTGGTTAATATTGTAAATATGGTAGAGGGGTCAGAGGAAAAAGGAGGATGAGAAAATATTATTGATTTGGGTGACAAGAAGATCTTTAGTGATTGCAAAGAAGCAGTTCCATAATAGAGCAAGATTTCAAGGGGATGAAGAAAAGAGAAGGTAGGAGTCACACACTGAAGACAGTTTAGGTCACAGCGGTTCTCAAGCTGTGGGTCGCGATGCCTTTGGGGGTCGAAAGACCCTTTCACAGGGGTCGCCTAAGACCATTGGAAAACAAGAAGATATTTACATTACGATTCATAACAGTAGCAAAATTACAGTTATAGAGTAGCAACGAAAATAATTTTATGGTTGGGGGTCACCACAACATGAGGAACTATATTAAGGGGTCGTGGCATTAGGAAGGTTGAGAACCGCTGGCTTAGGAGAATTTTTGTGGTGAAATTAAAGGAGCAAAATAGATACTTTAAATGTTCCAAGGACTATTGAAAGGTCTTAGGGTAAGCATGATCCTAGCACATTTTGTATCTGAAGGAAAGTCTTTATTAACTAACATTTGCTAGTGCAGATGTAGAGATTAAAAGTTTAAGATCAGGTCAGGGTTAATAGTGGCTGGAAAAGGATCCTGATGAATGTAAGAAAGGGTAAGATCAAGAGCTAGGTGGAATGTTCGCTTTTCCAAATATGGGAGTGGAATCTACTTCTTTGGAAAATGGGAAAAAAATAAAAGAGGCCAACTGAAGTTACAGAAATATTTGTAGATGGAGACATGACATTAAACTAGAAACATTTTGAATTTTCAAGGAAATGTGTGTACCATGTACTGACTGGTCTTGGTGTTACTAGTAGATTACCAATAGAAGGAAAAGAGAATGGGCATGGGACTGAGAGTTTCAGGGTACCTGGCACACAGAGTGCTCAATAAATATTTTTCAATAAATAAGCGAATAAGTGGACAAGGTTTAGAACAACCACTATGAAATATAAGCAATGATGTCACAGGAAGCGAATAAAAGTAATACAGAATAACACCCACCAAAATGGCTAAGATGAAAAAGATAAATGATAGCAGAGTTGGTGAGAACATGGAGCAACTGGATTGTTCTTACATTGCTGGGAGGTAAATTGGTACAACCTTTTTGAAAAACTTAGGCAAACAATATCTGATAAACCTAAACATAGGCATGCCCCATGCCCAGGCAATTCCACTTCTAGATACATACCCAAGATAAATGAGTGCATTAGTTAACCAAAAAACATAAACAAGAATGCACATAGCAAGACATAGAAAACTATTATACTCGTAAAGATTAGATGACCTAACTGAGGTTGCTTAGATCATAAGTGGAAGCACTAGGATTTGAACTCAGGGCTTTCTCACTATAACGCCTATGCATTTGCCTCTAAACCACATTTCTACTGGATATTGTTTATTATGTCCAGAACTTTACATGTATTGTTGCTAATCCTCACAGTCTTGCAATACATGTAGTATTACCCACATTTTACATGTTAATAAACTCAGGGCCAGAATTAGCTTGTACAAATTCACACAGCTAATAAATGGTGAATACTTTTCCCACTCAAGAACTAAAGTATGAACTCAGGTTTTCCTGGCTCCAAAATCCATCATATTTCTCTTCCATCAAATAGTGGAGGCTTTTCTCAAGTTTTGGGAAGTTTTAAGAAGGAAGTATGGTGGAGTGGTACAGTTAGAAACATAGAAAGGGTTCAATGAAAGAATCCTGGCTAGCCTGGTCTTCATTGCCCAAAAGGCAAAGACCAAAGCCACGGCCCAGTAATGTCCCACCCATCTTTCTATCTGTGACCCACTCATTGTCTTATAAGAGCCTGGGAGCCAAGGATGGCTCTAGGTATACTGTTTAAGTGGACAACTATTATGTGAGCAGTAACCACTCACCTCTTTTAGGCAACCCTCTAACTCATAAATGTTTAACACACACACGTACACACACATGCATGCATGTGTGCACAGACATCTGAAACTATTTCCTTAACAATCTAACTTTTCATTGCTGAGGACTTATTAAATACTCAAAGAAGTGTGCATGCCCACGGTGACTTAGTGGCTATAGCCATCCAGTTTAGGGATACAGGTCAAGAACTATCCCCACTCACTGGGTTCCACTTCTAATTTCCGTCTTGTAGGGGGTATTCAGATATTTGTGGCAAGTATCTCAGATACTAGTTCTTTCTCATGTTGAGAGAATGAGAGCATCCCTAGAGAAAGTCCAGTTCCCCACATCCTAATATCTTTCCCCAAAGAGGCCCCTCCCTAACCTCAGATAATTACTTTAATAGAAGAAGTTCTGGGAGGAGAGATCCTAAACAAGGTGGACTGAGCCCCAGAGGGCAAGACAAATTTTGAGGACACCACAGAGTGTAGAGGCCCTGACTTTTGCCAGGTCTTCCCTTACCCCTAAACCAGAATCTTGCAGCACAAGCCCTATTGCTCTCTGTCCTTTCTCTCACCCTCTCTCCCCTAAGTCAGATGTCTCAGGCTTCAAAGATGCTAATTATTTGCCATGGTAACTTGTGACTGCCTAATAGTCTCTTATCTCAGCCAGTGTAGGCCCTGGACATTTCTTGGTTTACCTCTTCTAATGTTCCAAAATCTAAGCCCAAGGGCATATTTCAAATTCCATAGTATCTGTGTGTAGGTGATGCAGAGGCCCTTACCTTTATCCAAGGTAGGAGAAACAAGAGGGTTGAAATAAAGTAACAAGAACACAGAGTGCTCAAAAGGAGCTCTCTGAGGACAAGTAGGCAAGGGCAACTCATTTAAGTTAATTAAGGGCTTACTACCTGCCAGGCATGGTGACGTCCAGTCCCTTATTAAATTTAATTCCCTCAAACAACCTTATAAAATAAGAATCGTTATTCCAATACACTATAGGGATGAGGGAAATGGAAATTCAGAGAGGCAAAGTGACTTGTCTAACATGGCACACCTGTGATTTCAACCTTGCCCTTACCTGAGTTTCCAAAACACAGTCTCATTGGATTACACTTATTTATGGTTCTTCATTTTTTGGAAGGAAAATAAAAGATGAAAAAAATCTTTCCTCAATTCACGTTCCTAGGAATTCTTCACAGCCTTTCCCCAGGAACAGGCTCTATCCTTCAAATGTGCCCCTCTTCAGACATCACCTTCACAGAATCCTTTCTTCCTCTTCAGTAATGTCTGTCTACTCTCCTAAGGCTCTCTACAATTTCCCTATAGCCAAATCCTCATTTTTCCCAGGTAGATCCCTGAATTTTCTTTCCTCTGGGGCATCTTTCATGGCATGGGAAGGGGAATGGGATAGGCTAATTTTTCTGACATAAGCAAAACAGAAGACACCTGTATTAGTTTTCTTTTGCTGTAAGAAATTAACACAAGGGGCCAGCTGAGTGGCTCAGTTGGTTAAGAGCTCGCTCAAGAGTGTAAACCCTGAGAAACAGCAGTTCGATTCCTGGCCTGAGCTGAGCTGCCACTTAGCTACCAACAGGTGGCAGGATGGCTCAGCTAAAAAAAAGAAAGTAAAGAAAAAGAAATTACTACATAATTTAGTAGCTTAAAGCAATACAGATTTATTCTCTTACAGTTCTGTAGGACTGAAGTCTGAAATTAGTTTCACTGAGCTAAAGTCAAGGTGTTTGTAGGGCTGTGCTCCTTCCAGAGGCTGTAGAGGTGAATCTGTTTCCTTGCTTTTTCCATTTCCAAGAGATGCATTTGTTGTACTCCTGGGCTCATGGCCACTTCTTCCATCTTCAAAGCCAGCAATGTAGTGTCTTCAAATCTCTCTCTGCTTCTGTCATATTGTCTTCTCCTCTGCAGTCAAATTCCCCTCTGCCTTTCTTTTATGAGGACCCTTGTGATTAAATTTATGGCTCACCCAGATAATCCAAGGTAATCTCTCCTTCTCAAGATTGTTAATTTAATCACATCTTCAATATCTCTTGCTAGATATGGTAACATTCAGAGTTTCCAGGGATTAGGACTTGGATATATTTGGGGGCCATTATTAACCGACCACAGCACCCAAGACATGCAATTGTATCCTTCTAGTGGAAACCTGTTGTCCTTCATCTCTGGAGTAGATGAACCAGAGCCTCAGGAGTTAGAAATAGAGTAGAAGATGTAAGCATGGGCAAAGCTAGGAAAGTTGTATAAACTTGAATGTTGTTGAAATAAAGTCAAGCGTAAAGCAAGTGATTCCTACTCTCAGAGTAGAGTTATTTTTTCATGAACACCACCCCTGCAGAGATGTGTAGAAAGGAAGGTAGAACTTATAGATAAAGACTTCTCTCCTTTTTTCCCCCCAAAATGGCTGCCTTATTGTTCTTCTGTCTTGCCTGGGTGGTTTCTTTGGCAGAGTAAAATTGAGATATGTATGAAACTCTGGCTCCAAAAACAAAGGGAGGCAACTAGAACCCCTCTCTATTTGAACTCTACTCTCCCTGTCCATCTCCATATTTAATCTCCTCTGCCCTACCCTTGTTGCCAATGAGGCACCTCCTGTTTGTTAGAAAGTGAGGTTACAATAAAGTGAAGCCAGGGGTAATAAATACAGAGTGGAGAAAATGAGTTTTCCTTAGAAGAAGCCCCCATGCCAGTCCACCTCAACACAGAGAAAAAATTTCTCCATCAAGCATCCTGAGAAAGGTGAGGAATTGGGAGTGGTTGCCAGGCAGAGTGACCAAGGCTTAAAGGATCATTCCTTGATAACAATTAACTTATTTTTCTTGGCACTGAATATTGCTATCTAGGATATAGGGACTCTCAGAAACTCCTTTCCGCAAGGTTCTCTGCCTGATGCTTGTCATAAGGAATAGCTTTAATCACATCTGGCAGACCTGAGCTAAAGCCTAGTGAAAAAAGTGGAAAATAGAAACTTGGGGAGCTCTGATTCTGAAAACTATGGAAAGACTGGTTGGGATGGGAGTGTGGGGGTATGCCTGGCCCCAAACTAAATTTTCATGGTCTTGAAGTGTCAGCAACAGCATCACAAGCTCAGTGAAGTTTTGATTTATGAGCACCAGATGCAGAGTTGTGAACTGATGTTTTTTGTAGAGTTAGCAGCTGGCTCCCCACATTTTGTTCCTGTTCCAGGACATCATCTATTATATTGCCCAGTGCTCCTCCTTATATAAAACCTCATGACAAATTTTTCTCCAAGATCAGGGCCAAGAAAATGTTTCTCCTAGTGAACGTGTCTGTTTTATTCTGCCAGACAATGAACGCAATGAAACCCATCATACAGAAGTAACCCCCTTCCACACCCTAGCCAGAGGGTTGACATAATCTCTGCAGCTGTATGAGTTTTGAGTCTGCAAAGAGGAGTAGTGTCAGAGGTGAGAGAGAAGTGAAGGGGAACTTACTGGGCTCACTCCAAATTGAGGAAGCAGGAAAAGCCATACTTATGAGAAGGACTGACCGGCCACATACCAAGACCTGACAAAAATTCCAGTGAGTTCCCAAGCAACAATGATGACACCATCAACTTCTAAGCTTAGCCCTACTAAGGGGTTCTGTAGAAGAAAATTAGGAGCTGGGCCTAGCCCAAAAGTTAGAAAAAGCCAGGAATGTGTAGGAAACAGATCTCAAACAGGTCTTTCCCTCAAGTATCACTGATTTGAAGGACCAAGAAGCTCTGAGATCTGGTAGGACTCAGGCAAAAAAAAAGGCCTAATTGTCCCTGGGACGTCCAGGAAGATCTGGTGACTTGATAGCTTTACAGAAGTATACTGTGCCTGCTGTAATGGGGTACAGGAAATGTTTGACTTTCTAAATCCCACTAACTCCCTAGACCAGTTCAATTATATTTTCTTGCTACTCTTTTTAATTGACTATGAGACAAATGGGTCACATCTTCAGAAATTCAGTTGAGACCAGCATAAATGGTACTATTGTAGTCCAAGTGTTAACATTGTGTTTTGATTTTCACCTTGGTTTCCAGGAAACTCAGTTTTAAATTGTATGCTCGATTGTTTTAGCAATCTAGAAAAACGGAGTGGGGGTCAGTACGTTTTGTTTGTCCCTATCTCTTTTCCTTTGTGCTGCTTTTATTCTTCACAACAGATTTTAGTCTAATTGTACCAAGAACTTACCAATTGTATGCCACTGCAAGTTTACCCCTGCCCCCAAAATAGACAGGGAGTAAATAAGCAAATAGACATGATATTTTCTTCTGGACTTGTCAAATTCCTTACATGCGTTTGCTTGGATTTAATGTGGTAGGGCTATTGACCTTGATTCAAGCTATGCTGAGCTTTGTTCTGCACATTTGTTGCTATTGGCCATGAGGGGGGCAACTGCCTGGGCCAGTGTGTCTCCTGCTAGCAGTTGGTAGAGTCATTGCTACAAAGGAAACAAAGTACTTCATTTTGTTAGTTGTTTTTGTTACCCATGGTATCACAATAACACTTCCTTTAGGTTTCTTTCCTTGGAAACCACCTAATGACAAGATGCTTTTGATACTTCAGCAACTAAAGCTCCTTTAATGGAGTCCATGATAGACCTGCCTTGTTTTGTTCTATAGTGAAGAATGTCATAAGGAAGTTGCAGTATATATTTTGTTGGTAACTATGCCTTCAGCTATTATGTCCATTTGTTATTTTCTGAAAGCAAGAGAGATAATGCTCACTAATAAAATTCACCACACTGCAGGTAACTCTAAGATTCTTCCTTACAAAGTATTCCATAGCTCTCCCTTCTTCATATATCCTTACAAGATGGGGAGGGGGATAGCTCTTTTAGAGCTGGGGAATTGGACTCTGAATCACAAATAAGACATGAGATAAGAGCCAGCTTAATGCAAACTGCACCCCCTCTTTATAGTCCCCTCTCCTGGCCCTGACTTTTCTGCTTGCTTCTCCCTCTCTCCAGAGTCCAGCCTCCTTGGGCCTCTGATTCCAGCATCTTCCTGAAGCCCCTGTCCTTTACTCCCTATCCAAGATTCAGGCGCTGAAGTTCCCCTTAACCCAATTTCTCCCCAAATTGAAAATGCAAATGTGCCTGCTTTATTGTACTAATGTATTAACCTTCTACAGGAGGCTTTGTGCTAGGCAGAATGCTCTGTCTGGGGCATTATGGGAAGGTGGGGGTGGGGGAGCAGAATGGCCTCTGAACTGCCATGGGTGAGCAGCTGGAGTGCTTTACACTATTCAGGCCTGTGATTGGGGTAAGAAGAGCAGGGGAGATAGATGGGGACAGAGGCAGGGAGAAATACTGCGGGCTCCAGCATAAAGCCAGAGGGAGTTGAACTGGAGAGTTGAAAGCCATCTCAGGAAGAGACAACTTTGTGTGTTAATAGTTACACATGTAATACTAATTCAAGACATTAATTTCTCTAGCTTCTTTTTTTAAAAAGCCACTGGAAGTTGGACAATATAAAATTTTCAACTTTGACATCTGATGGATGAAATTCACTCTAGAGGGCTGAAATTGTATAATTACTATCTGACTGGATTTAAGTGTATTAAAAGCAGAGGTCATCACAGGGGCAGGCGGGAGTGGGAGTGGTATGCAATACACGGAACAACAACCGGCTTATTCTAACAAACTATAAAAGCTACTTCCAGCTGAAATTCTCAGAAACACTATAGGAAATTAGTATAACTGATTGATGTGATCTCGTCTAATAGAAATGGGAGTTGAAGCCTTATTCCCTTAGAACAGGTGATTAGAGGCAAATGAAGGTCAGGTTCCCATGGCAACCATTTGGCTATCTCAAACCCAGAGGAAACCTCTGAAGGGGAAGCTTTGAGAATAAATATGGGTTGTCAAAGAGAAGAGATAGTAGACCTCTCTCTTTTAGGGACACACTGGAGTGCTTAGGGAATTAAAGTGATGTGGAGATTCCTCTAGAGTTGTTCTGCCAGTGTTGGGGCAAGATCCTAGATACTATTCCAGTCTCATGATGCCTGAGGATCACTCCTCTATGCGGTTACTCCTCTCACTCCAACCTCCTCTGTGGGGGCCATAACTGAAAGGAAGCACAGTATCTCTGGACATTACTGCAAGCCTGCTTGGTATTATGGTGGGTGTGGGTGTCATGCCCAGACCCTTCCTTTCTCTGCACAGATCTGCCCTCTCCTGCTTGAACTCATAACCAACCATTCTATCCCAGGATGGGATTGGGAAAATCTTTGAGGTGGCAGTGCTTGTGCTGAGAGAGGTGTGGCAGGATATCATACTTCCCTTTATGAAGGGGTGTGACTGAAAGCTTCCTGCTGACTTCCTCTTATTTGATTGAGGTCCTACTTCATGGCAGTCACCAGGGGATAAGGATATAAGTCAAAGCCAAGGGGCACTTCTCTTCTCACTCTGGGGACATTTCCAGCTTCCCCTGATCACTCCTAAGCTACAACTTCTGCCCTATCAACCTATCTTTGCTGCCTTCCTCGTCTCGATAGGTAACTTATTACAAGGTCTTCTGTTATTTTCTTTGCCCAGCTATTTTCACTTCTCCATGGTTCCATCCTTTGCTGCCACCCACCCCACCTCTTTCTTCCCACACATGCTCCCAAGGCTTTTGCTGACATATGTTTGTCTGCCCCTGGAATCTCAGAGGCCCTAATGGATTCCTAATCTAGGCCAACAGTATCACAGGAAGAACAAGGACAGGAGATAGGATGTAACATTTTCTAAATCCCTACATGTGCCTTCGTATATGCTGACTTGCAATATCTGAAAAATAGCCCAGGAGAGTAGACTTTATTAATCATTTCCATTCCACAGATGATAAAATTGAAACTCTCAAGATTCAAGTAACTTCCCCAAGGGATTACAGCTTGTAAGCGCAGAAATCAGGATTTGAATCCCAGTCTTCTGGCTCCAAATCTGGTTCTTTTTCCACTCCCTTAGGAGAGTGTGGGGACTTGAGGACTACATGTTCCCAGGAGAAGATGTTGCTGTTGGCTCCTGAAGGCTACTGGAGTGTGTGTGTGTGTGTGTGTGTGTGTGTGTGTGTGTGTGTGTGTGGTGAGAGGGGTTGGAATATTTGAAGACTCATCCTGTTTGGCTGTTACAACTCCAGGAGCTTTGTAGCAGTGCCTGAGGCCTGTAATCTGTTTTCCCCCAGGATGATGGCAAGTAATTCCTTCTTTGTCTCCCACAGGGGAATTATCCTGTGTCTACCATAGGCCTTGGATTACCTGAGTCAGGAGTTCTTTCTACTCTGGCTCCTTGATTTCCATTCAGTCATTTATTCCTTTATTGGTATATTCATTCAATTGTTCATCTCCTTGAGTATCTCTTAGGTGCCAGACACTAGGAAAAGAGTTGAGGATCCATTGACGATGAAGCCATAGTCTCGAATTTCCTGTATCTTATGGTCTTAAAGCGGATTAAGAGGCTTCAGTAGATAATGGCAATGTGATATGTTAACAATAGTGATATTGTTACTGAACTCAGGTTCTGTGCCACTTACTGCCCAAAGAGCCCCAAAACTTGAATGACAAGGGCTGGTGAGGAGAAAAGTGTCCTTTATTCTGGATACCAGCAGCTAGGGAAGATGGCAGACTAATATCTAGAAAAAAAGCCAACTTCCCTGAGCCAAGAATGATTAAGAGGTTTTATAGAGGGGTAAACAGGAAAGAACAAAGGAAAGTGGGGATTAGCCAAGCAGGTCTCAGGGCTGATAGTTGAGAAATCTCCTCCTGAGGGTCTTCTGAGGCCTCAGGTTTGCTTCAGTATTTTATCTTAAGTTTTATTGTCCGTGGCCAGAGTGTTCTATATATCATTGGCAAAAAACTGCTATGGAGTGCAATCATGGCCCGAAGTCCAGGAGCCTGATGATTAAGAAATTGCCCTTTCCAGGTTAGGATTCTGTTAATTAAATTGGTTAACGAAATATGTGTAGCCTTAAGAAATGGAACAAAACAGAGTTCTTAAGGTAATCAGTGAGGGGAGAAACAAAGAGAAACCAGCTGAATATCCGGGTGGACCTAACAGCAAACAAGCTAGGTTTAACTACATACAGGTGGTTAGATAGCGAGCTGTGTGGTGAGTCAAACTGCAAACTATAATAGCTAAGTCTAACAAGGTTTTTGATTCACCGAGTTTCACCCTTGCAATGTTAACTATGATCTGTTTTGCAGTATGAAATATTTTACCTGATTGGGAGGATGAGGCCAGTTTTGAGGATTTGTCTTTGTAGGAATCAACCTTTCCTGGCTCTCAGGTACCCTCTCCCACTTCCCTCCTTCCCCATGTTCCTATGAGTAGCAAATACTTAGCCACTATTTTATTTTAAAAATAAGGGGTTTTTTTTGTGGGGTGGGGGAGGTATGTTTATCATATGAATCATCAGTTGGTGTCTTTAAAGAAAAATATAATGGGCAAATGCTCTTGCCCATTGAAATTCTTGGAAATATAAGAGGAAAATTAGCCCACAACTGATTAATGCAGATCCCCTCTAACAGAAATAGTCCCATAAAAATATATCCAATCAGTTAGAGAGCTTCAATTGCCTTGGTATATAAAAAGGAAGTGGGATGCATTTTGTGATTAATGGGCTTTGTAAATAAATGTCCCTGCATTAGGACATTATCTTTAAATGCTATCTTCGATTCCACCCTCTTCCTGTGTCCTTCTCCCTAGAGGTGAGTGCCCATTTGCACAGCACTGACCTTTTCTTCTCCCTAATCTTCCTCTTTGAAAGCTTGTTTCCTTTTGTTGTTTTTCTTGGAACAGACCTGTTATTGAATTCACACTGAGGTGTGAATGGATGGAAACAACTTAATGCTGTACGTTTCATAAGGTATTTGCATTTTAACAAAGACCAGTCACTTGATTTGGAGACATAAGTCCTTCTTTTAAAATTTTCATGCCCACAATCAATTTATTTTTCAGAAACTCATGCGCAAGCCTCCAAATCCAAGGTCTTTCACACTTAAAATTGTAATCGGAAAATTTCATGTACCAGTAAACTTGACACATGGGAAATATTTTGGAGTAGAGGTGGCTCTCTATCAAGTCCCAACTCTGGCACAGCTGTTTGGGATGACATCTGTAATTTCTCCCCATTTTTGGGAAGTACTTTTGGCTCAGATCATCACTTATGTCTTTATGTGACTGAACACTTCTAGTCAATGAAGAGTGGAGCTTGGAACTGAAGGTGGGCCTCCATTATCTTTGAGGTATGAAAATGGGGATGATATTATTACAGTGCTGTTGGACAATTGACGTGATTCTGTTTGGTTGTTAGGACAAGAATCAGCCTCTCCACATGCATGAGCTCTGTGGCTGTTAAGTTCATATAATATGCCAGCTCACATGTGCATGTGACCACATGTGCTCTTGCACATATTTCAGGATAAAAGTGTTGTGGCAGCGTTGCTGAAAGATGGCATTGATAATAATGGCTTACTATGCTTTAGACACTATGTGAAGGGAGTTATATATCCTCAGAACCTCCACATGAGGTAGGTAGTATTATTGCTATTTTAAAAATGAAGAAACTGAAATTCAGATATGTTAAATAAACATTGTAAGATCACACAGTAAGCGTACAAGACAGGATTTGAACTTCAGTCTTGTTCCAGAGCCTGTGCTTTTACCACTATGCTGTGCTGCCTTTCCATAGGAGTGGGTAGATAATAGAGGTTGAGGATTCCAAGATGGAGAGAGAGGCAAGTTTGGACAGTGTCCTAGAGGTAAGAATGGACAAGATGTGCCCCACGGATACCACGTATCTCTTTCCAGTGTGACTAGAGGCAAACATTTTTGTAGGTTGGGGTGGCTGGTTAGCTCAGTTGGTTAGAGCGTGGTGCTGAAAACACCAAGTTTGTCAGTTCGAGCCCTGCATGGGCCACTCTGAGCTGCACCCTCCTTAAAAAAATTGTAGGGTAGTAGAGGAAAGAATCCTACAATGATTGTCTAGAGCCATGTTGTTGAGGGTCCAGAATGTTGATGCAAACAATGTACCCTTTATCCTTCACCTAGTACTTCAATTATTAAAGACTAAATTTGAGGAGCTAAAGAAGTTTTCCAAAAGTATAAATGAAAATATTTGCAGAATTGTGCAGAGGACTTTGGAGATAAATCAAACACTAAAGCCCAAACAGAAACATATTTAATAGAAGTAATCATTCAGCACCATGAAGCATTAGGTGAGGTCTATTGTGAATTGTTTTCCCTTTGCACATCACAGAGAAAACATCCAGTATTGTGGTTACCAGGGTAATTTGTCTTAAGGTTAATAGGTGGTAAAAGAAAATGATGTTTTCTTGTGTTCCGTTCTACAGGGGCCAAAAGTTACTGTTTGGCATTTACAAAGAAGGTACTGGTCTAATAATCCCCAAATGACAGTCCTGGTAACATCACAAAATGACTTCTATTGTTGGGTGGAACAAGTAGAAAATAATGGACATGGCTACCTATGTTACACTTCTTGGCCCAGGAGACCAGGAGCCTGGATTCCAATTCCAGTTCTGCCACTAATTAACTGTGTGACCTTGAGAGAGTCATTCAGGTTCTGTCTAGCTCAGTTTTCTCACTTATAAAATGTGGGAGTGGCAGTAAAATCCCTGGTTGCTCTCCTTGCCACTTGTGTGTGTGTTTATTTTTAAAATATTTTTGTTTAATTTCACAAGTAATTGTGGGTCTTTTCTCATGGTAAAAACGTTAAACAATACCAAAGTCCCCCTTCAACCCTCTACTTCATACTTCCTCCAGTATAGAAATTACATTTGTAGTGTAATCTTTTAAACCATTGTTATGTATCAGTAGACATAGAGGATATATATAGTTTTGTGGGGTTATTTTTAAAATAAATGGTACCGACCTGTATTTGTTGTTCTGCAAGTTGATTTTTATCATTCAACAACATGTCTTGGGGAAAGTTTCATGTCAGTACATATAAATCTGCCCTTTTTAAAAATTAAAGTTTATTGGGGTGACAATAGTTAGCAAAGTTACATAGATTTCAGGTGTACAATTCTGTAATACATCATCTGTATATTGCAATGTGCGTTCACCACCCAGAGTCAGTTCTCTTTCCATCACCATATATTGATCCCCTTTACCCTCATCTATCATCCCCCTCCCCACTTACCCTCTGGTAACCACTAAACTATTATCTTTTTTTATATATAACTGCTATATAGTGTGCGTGTATCATCATTTGTTTAGCTATTTTCCCACTGATAAAGATATAGGTTGTTTTCAAATGATTACAGTTACAATTCTGCAATGGACAACCTTGGACATCTCCTGTACACATGTGCAAGTGATTCCTTAGGGCATATTCTCTGACATGGAACTGCTGGGTCTGAATATTTCAGTTTTGTTAAAATGCTGTCAAATTGCTCTCTAAACCAATTTACACACAGCCTAGCAGTTTCATTGCAACTTTATCAATACCTTTTCATTTGCCAGTCATGGGTGAGAATGGCATCTCTGATTACTTGTAAGTTTGAACAGTTTTTCCTATGTTAATTGTCCATTTGCATTTTTTTGGTAAGTTGCTCATTCATATCCCTTATCCATTTGATCTAATTGATTCTTTACATTTTTGGAATTGATATGGAGTATAACTTTTCTATATCATATAAATGCATATGTCCATAACTGTAAAATAATATATAAATTGTAATTATGGAATTGTAGACTACAATCTCATTTTTAAACTTTGCTAATAGTGAATAGTGTCTAGAAGTTAAAAATTATTGACCTCATCAAATTTATTCATTTTTTATGATTTCTGGATTTTGTCTTGCTTTAAAAGTCTCTTCTTTTAAATTATTTCTGCTATGTTTTCTTCTAATATTTTAATAATTTTGCTTTTTTATGTAGCTCCTTAATACATCTGGAATTTATTTGTGTTTATGTTGTGAGCTAGAGGTTTTTCCCTGTATTTGTCTCTGTCTCTATGTATACTCTTTCTTTCCGTGTGCCTACATATATGTTTTCCCAATCACCCAGTGTCCTAACAGCATTTATTAAATAGAGCATTCTCTCCTCACTGATTTGAAATGCTTCCTTATTATTCATATACTGAATTTCCATTTATTTACATGGATCTGATTTAGGACCCTATTTTATGTTTCATTGATCGCTTTGATTATTCCTGTATCAGTACTACACTATCTGAATAACTGTAGATCTTTAAACATATTTTGATTTATGATAAAATAAATCCTCCTTTTTGTTGTTTGTTTTCTTTTCCAAAATTATCTTGCATATGTCTGTATGGTATCAAAATTCTATAAGCATTCCTACCTGGATTTTTATTGTAATTGCATGTAATTTATTTAAAAATCTCAAGAGAAATGACATTTCTGTAACAGTGATTCATCTCATCCAGGAATATCATAAGTCTCCTTATTCAGTTCTTCTTTTAAGACCTTCAGTAAAGTGTTCAAATTTTCTTTATATAGGTATTGAATATCTTATTAGATTATTCAAGTTTGAATATATTATATTACATTTCTTCCTAAGTACTTCATTATCTTTTTCTATTCTTTATGAAATTTTTTCCCTATTACGTTTTCTAATTAGTTGCTTCATTTACTTTAATTCAACAGGTAGTACTTGAGTGCCTACAATGCACCAGACACTGTAGCCCTAGGGATTAAAATGGAGCAAAACAGACTTCCTTTTTAAATTATAGTAAGTTTTCATTGATTTATTTGGCAACAGTTATATTTTTGTCTCTTTATTCTTAATATTTGTGTTTCTTACTTATTTTTCTTATATCATTACATTAACTTGGACTTCCAGTATAATGTTGAATAAAAGCAACATTATTTGGCATCCTTTTTTGTTTCCGAATTTTAAGGGATTTCTTCTATTTAATCATTAAATGTGATGTTTGCTCTATGTTTATGGTAGATACCTCTCACAAATTAAGGATATTTCATTCTCTTCCAAGTTTTAACTACATTTTTCATTGGGGATATGAGTGTTAAATATGTCTATGTGAAATGCTAAGGTATGTTGCCAAAATTTCAGCTGAATCTAGTTTCATGGGATTACTCCAGCAAATGAATTTCTTTTTTTTAAATTAAATTTTATTAGGGTGACAATGGTTAGTAAAGTTACATAAGTTTCAAGTGTACAATTCTGTAATACATCATCTATATATCGCATTGTGTTCACCACCCAGAATCCGTTCTCTTTCCATCACCACATATTTGATCCCCTTTACCCTCATCTACCACCCTCCTCCCCCTTTACCCTCTGGTAACCACTGAACTATTGTCTGTGTCTATGAGTTTTTGTTTCTTTCTTTGTTTGTCTTGTTCCTTTGTTGATTCAGTTTTATATCCCACATATCAGTAAAATCATATGGTTCTCTACTTTTTCTGTCTGACTTATTTCACTTAGCATAATAATCTCTGAAAACATTTATCTGTAAAGATATATGTGCTCCAATGTTCGCTGTAACTTTATTAACAGTGGCAGAGACATGGAAACAACCAAAGTGTCCTTCGATGGATGATTGGATAAAGAAGATGTGCTATATATACACAGTGGAATATTATTCTGCCATAAGAAAAGATGAAATAGTGCCTTTGCAACAAGATGGATGGAACTTGAGCAAACGAATTTCTAATCATTTAGTAATTACATTTACCCTGGGACTATTTTTATGAAGTGATATTTTTCTTTTTTAACATGACACTACTTATTCATTATTGTATGCACTTTGGTATTAATTTAATCAAAGTTAAAAAATAAAGAGTGTAAAATGGTTGAATTATAAATAAGAATTCTGAGGAACCATGGAAAAAATGCTGATAAGACTTTAGTGGAGAGATCAAATAAACTAAGATAGAAACTAAACTCCAATACAATAAAAACAGAACATTGGAGAAAGAGAAATGAAAAGAGTAAAAATCCTTAAGAGTAATTAACCTGAAGAACCATATTCAAAAAGTCAATGGAGTGTAATCAACATGGAAGAGCATAATTTGGAAATATGCATTAAACTATAATCTTAATGCACTGAATAAAAACAGTAGTGTTTTATTAATACTAAAATAAGATCTGCTAGAATTGTGTATGTCATATGGAGAATAGCTCATTTCAAGAAATAATTTGGGGCATCTATTGAGGTGATTTTATAATTTTTATATTTCAATCTTATGTTTTTCAATATGTATATGTATAGTCATGGGACATGGAGTATAGTATGGGAGTGGAGTCAAGGGAATTGTAATAGATATTTCAATCTTTTAACGTAGTGAATTACATTAATAAACCACCTAAAATGAAGCCAAATTTATTTAACGGGAAAGCCTACTGGTCATGACACATGCTGTATTTTTCTTTTAATACACTGCTGGATTTCAAGTCCTAGCATTTTATTTAGTATTCTGCATCTACACTCATAAGCAACATTGTCCATATAGTTTCCTTGTTTCTGCTATAGTTGCCTAGTTTTTGGCATCAAAATTATGCTAGTTGTGCAAAATGAATGGAGGCAATTCTCTTTTTTTCTCTGTACTCTAAAGTATTTCATAATGTCTGAAAGTGATGGGCTGTTTCTTGAAGATTTTACAGAACTTGTCAATTTAAACTTTTGGCCCTATGCCATTTTTAGGGGTAGATCTATGATTATATTATCTCCCAGGTTATTGGTATATTCACAATTTCTACATCTTCATCAGTCAATTTTCGCAATACATGTTTTCCTAGAAAATAATTCATTAAGTATTGATTTAAATATTTTTATTGTCATAAACTTATATTGGGTCTTCGGAAAAGTCATGATGCATATTTGCAACAGATGGCACTAGTTCATTTTTGGAAGGACTAGAGTCATTCGCATCTATGTTATTGCTATGTCATTTGACAGCTGACCGTTCTAGCTTCATTCTAAAAACAATTGAGTGATTCGTTTGAGTTTTGGAGATTTTGCAACAAGTTGAAGATGCAAGACCAAACTGTGCATTTTTGCCATATTTTACTGTTTTATTTCCATAAATGGAAGTACGCACGTCAAGCTTGTGAAAAGTTACGTAAAGTTTATGGTGACAATGCTCTACAAGAACGTCAGTGCCAACGATGGTTCACAAAATACTGTGCAGGTGATTTTGATCTCAACAACGCTCCTCGGTCAGGAAGGCCCACCGAGGTTGATGACGACAAAATAAAGGCATTGATGGGGTCAAACCCACGTTACATGACACTAGAGATTTCAGAAACATTGAGCATCCATCATTCAAGTGTTCACGACCACCTGAAGAAGCTGGGATACGTAAGCAAGTTCGATATTTGGGTTCTGCATGAACTCAAAGAAGTTCATTTGACGGCGCGTATAAACATCTGCAATATGCTCATTAAATGTGAGGAAAACGATCATTTTTTGAAGCAACTGATAACTAGTGATGAGAAGTGGACTGTTTAGAACAATGTGGTGCGCAAACGATCTTGGTCCCGACGTGATGATTCACCTCAAACAACATCGAATGTAGACATTCATCAGAGGAAGGTTATGCTCTCAGTGTGGTGGGATTTTAAAGGTATTGTGTTTTTCAAGCTCCTACCAAGGAACCAAACAATCAATTCAAATGTGTACTATTGGCATTTGGACAGTTTGAATGAATCCATCATCCAGAAATGTTCAAAGTTTGTTAATTATAAAGGAGTTGTGTTCCATCACAACAATGTGAGACCACACACAAGTCTGATCACCCGTCAAAATTATTGGAGCTTGGATGGGATGTGTTGCCACACCCACCATACTCACCTGACCTAGCACCAGTCAGACTTCCACTTGTTTTGTTCTCTTCAAAACTCCTTGCGTGGTATAACGTTCAATTCAGATGAGGCTGTAAATCAGCACCTTGTTCAGTTTTTTGCAAATAAAGACAGGCCCTTCTATGAACGAGGAATTATGAATCTCACTGAAAGATGACCGAAGATTATTGAACAAAAGAGGCAATATATCATTGATTGATCTTTGTTCTTTATATAAATAAATGACCTTTGGAAAACAGACAAAATACGTTACAACTTTTCTGAAGACCCAATATATAAGTACATGTAATACAAAAGTAAAATACCCTTCATATATATATTTATTTTAGCTATTGTTTCAAACATTGTTTATTTATACCTTCCATCTAGTTTACTTACTCAGACTTCCCTAAATGATTATCTATTTTAGTAGCATTTTCAAATAAATTGTTTTAGGTTTTAGGATCAACAGTACATTTTTGTTTGCTTTGTTTTGTTCTTGTCAAAATTTCTATTAAATTATGATTTTATATTTATATCCACTTTCTGTTTCTCTGAGTGAACCTTGTTCTTTTCCTAACATCTTGAATTTTCTAATAAATTTATTTAGGCTATGATATTTCCTTTGAGTGCCATTTTGGCCATGTTCCATAGGTTTTGCTATATAGTGCTTTCATTATTTATTTCTAAATAGTTTTCAATTTTGATTTTGATTTTTTGAGAGGAACTTTAAAAGTCTATGTAGAATTTCTTAATTTTTTTGTTAACCAGCTATTATTACTAATTTCCAATTCTATTGATATGTGTTCAAAGTATGTAGCTTTAATGTTGTCTGCTTTTCCTAATTTGTTGAGATTTTTGTAAACTTATACGTAATCAAATTCTGTGCATGTCCTATATGTGTTTAAGGAATGTCAATTCTCTGCTTGTTGGGTATGTTCATGTACATATCTATTGTATCAAACTCATTGCATTCTTTAAATTCTATTCATTTTCATCCATGTATTTACTTGATCAGTTCCTGGGTTTCTGAGAGCTATGTAAAAGTTTTCCATTAATGTTGTGGATTCCTGATTTCCTCTTGTTTTCCTATTCATATTTACTTCATTTATTTTAAAGTTATGCTTTTATGAATAGTTTAACAATTGGTATATCCTCCTAGTGGATCATACCAATATGAAATATTCCTCTTGTCCCTTTTTTTAATTGAGATAACATTGGTTAATAACATTATATAAATTGCAGGTGGTTAAGAGCTCGCTCAAGAGTTTGAGCTCTGAGCAACAGCAGTTCGATGCCCGGCCTGAGCTCAGCTGCCGCTGAGCTGCCTACAGGTGGCAGGATGGCTCAGCTAAAAAAAAAAATTGCAGGTGTACATTATAATTCAAAGTCTATATACTCTACTGTGTGCTCTCCACTAAATGTTTAGTTTCCATCCATCACCAAATATTTCAACTCTTTTACTCATTTCACCCTCCCCAACCTTCCTTCCCTCTGTTAACCACCAATCTGTTGTCTGTATCTATTAATTTGTTTTTGTTTTGTTTTCATTGTTTGCTATTTTTTTTGTTTTATATTCTCATATGAGTGAAGTCATATGGTTTCTGTCCTTTTCAGTCTGACTTATTTCTGTTAGCATAGTACCCTCAAGATCCATCCATTTTGTCACAAATGGCAAAAATCCACCTTTTATGGCTGAATAATATTCCATTACACGAGGTCCAACAATTAAGTTCATGAACTCATCCTGGAAAAAGGGCTACATATCCCATTGATGAATATCACTACAGTCACTTTTGAAGTACTCCCCTTGGGAAGCTATGCACTGACACCAGTGCCTAGTCCACCCTTCAAAGCAATTTTGGAACTCTTTTTCTGGAATGGCCATCAGAGCTGTCATCATATCACCCTTGATGTCCTGAATGTCATCAAAATATCTTCCTTTCAATATTTTCTTTATCTTCAGGTAGAGAAAGAAGTCATTGGGGCCAGATCAGGTGAGTAGGGAGGGGGATCCAATACAGGTATTTGTTTACTGGCTAAAAGCTCCCTCACAGACAGACAGTGCCATGTGAGCTCGTGAATTGTCGTGATGCAAGAGCCATGAAGTGTTGGTGAAAAGTTCAGGTCATCTAACTTTTTCATGCAGCCTTTTCAGCACTTCCAAATAGTAAACTTAGTTAACTTTTTGTCCAGTTGGTACAAATTCGTGATGAATAACCCCTCCAATAAAAAAAGGTTAGCAACATTGTTGCAACAAGTTTGTGAACCAAATTGTCAGACTTCATATGGTAGTTCTATTCTTCATTGTTTTGAGGAAACTTGATACTTTTTTCCATAGTGGTTGCACCAATTTGCAATCTCAACAACAGTGCACTAGGGTTCCTTTTTCTCCACGTCTTCTCCAGTATTTGTTATTTCTTGTCCTTTTGATAATAGCCATTCTAACAGGCGTGGGGTGATATCTCATTGTGGTTTTGACTTGCATTTCACTAATAATTAGTGATGTTGAGCACCTTTTTATATGTCTGTTTGTATTCTGTATGTTTTTCTTGGAATAGTGTTTATTCTACATCAAACTAAAAAGCGTCTGCATAGTAAAGAATCCATTCAACAAAACGAAAATGAGAGAAGGTATTTGCAAATGATATTTCTTATAAGGGGATAATATAAAAATATATAAATAACACAGACAACGCAATAACAACAATCCAATTAAGAATATGCAGAGGATCTGAATAGAAATTTTTACCTGTTGTCTCTTTGGGTTTTGTCCATATTTTAGTTTTTTCATATTACTATTGTTACACCTACTTTATTTTTGTTAACATTTTCTTCATGTGTCTTTCTCAGTTTATTTTCAAGTTTCATGTGTCATTTTGTTTAAAGTGTATCTCTTTTAAGCAAGATATAGATTTTGTTTATTTGTCCAACCTGAAATTATCTTTCTATACTTAGAAGATTTAACTCATTCAAATTTAATATGATCATTGATATTTGTGATTATCCTTGCCATTTTCTTATACCTTTTTAATTATCATGATTTCTTATTTTTTTCTTCTTTCCAGCAACTTGTTGGAAGATAGCATTTATTTTTGTTCTCTAGTAGTTTTTTGGAAGTTTCATATTGCATATTCTAGTTGTTAACTTTAATTTCTTAAAATTTAAATATTTCTTCAACATACTTTTCTAGAATTTATAATTATCTATATCCTCATCCTGAAAAAGACAACAACCATAGCAATTGTTTACCTTTCAGTACTCTTTTCTCCTATACCCCCTAAGTTTCCATGTAGAGATCATCTGGGTTCCACATTCTTTTTACTTTTTATTCAATCAATAATTACTTAGACTTCACTATAATTTTTACTGGCTTCTTTGATCACTGTTTATTTTACTGCACATCATCCCCTTGAGTTCATTTTTCATTTTGCTAGAGTACATCCTCCAGTAATTCATTCAAAGATAAATTTCTTTTGGTGAAATACACTAGCGTTTGCATGCCCAGTGAAAAATACCTTCATTTTGCGCAGCTCCAAACCCTCCATGTCAAATATTAGTTTTTCTGAGTATAATATCCTTACCTCCAAACTATTTTTTCTCATTAATTTGAAGCTAAGCCTAACATTGAATATTGCCAATCTGATGCTAGCTTGATTCTCATTCTGGTGTAAACAGCCTATTTATTGCTTTGGAAACTTTCACAGATGTTGTTGTCTCTACCTTTGGTGTTTTGAAATTTTACCATAAAGTGACTTAGGTATGGATACTTTTTATTAAGCTAGCTTTCCCAGTAATTGATGTATGCTTTTTACTTGAAGACTTTTGTCTTTCCTCAACTCTGAGCAATTTTATACTGCTAGATCAATTTTCCTTTCAATTTTCTTTGTTATTCTTTAATTCCTATTTATTTTCTTAGGCATTAGTTCTGATTCTTCAGTTGGGTGACTCTCTTCTGTGGTGCTTGTTTTCCCCAAATGTTTGTTTTTGGATTTTTGGTTAGTTATAACCTTGGGTTTTGAGAATCCCTGTTTGTCTCTAGAAGATGTTCCTTTTTCTCACAGCCTGCACACTTATCAAGAGCTTGAGAAGGGACAGGTCACACTGCTGAGCAGAGTGTGTAAGCAGTTCATTTTGGGGGCATGAAGCTTTTCTGTTTCTCCTTGGTGCAGCCAACCGCTTGGATCCCTTCCTTGCTTCTCTAGCCCAAGCATCCATAATAATTGTTCTATCCTGGGACAAACACCTATGCTACTCACTACCTGACACAGTTGGGCAGAATAGAATGAAGGCTCAAACCACTCAGTTGCTCAAAATGGGGTAGTTTAAAAAATAATGAATTTCTCATGGCTTCATAAACTACCTGTATCTCTTTCCTCTGAGGTTGGAGATCATCTTGAGTCATGCCTACCTTATTCAGCCATCCTCTGCTATGCATGTTTTAGGCTGTACTTTTCTCCATTAATTTTATTCTCTCAGCCTTAAAACTGAAAAGGATTCCTTAAAATTTATGTTATACAAATTATACTTCTTATTTTTAATTTCCTTTTTAGAGATATTAATTTCAAATATATATTTTCTGCCATTTATGGGAATTTGGCTGGAGGGAAAACCAGATATGTGAACCTCGTGCACTTTTACTCACTTTCTACAGGAATAGGCTAGCTATAGGCATACCTTCCTCCCTCCCAATGACATTCCACCTCCAATACAGAAACAACTTTCTAGTAAATGCTTCATAAAACTTTTGTAATGTGAGAAAAGTTGAAAAACCCATAAGGTGATGGTTTGTGAACAATGTCCTGGTCTCAAAGGGAGTTATTCTAATAGACTAGAAAAAAAATGAACTGTAATCACTTTTAAAACGTGCTGAATCCAGACACAGTTCAGAATGTACCAAATTCTTAGACAACTTCAGCCTCATTATCCGTATAGAACATAGATTTAAGAGGCCTGTATTTAGAGCTTCTTCTTTTTTTTTCAGTTAAAGTTTATTGGGGTGACAATTATTATAATAGTAAAGTTACATAGGTTTCAGGTGTGCAATTCTATAATACATCATTTATATATCACATTGTGTGTTCACCACCCAGAGTCAATTCTCTTTCCTTCACCACATATTTGATCCCATTTACCCTCATCTACCACGCCCCTCTTCCCTTACCCACTGGTAACCAATAAACTACTGTCTGTGTCTATGAGTTTTGTTTCTTCATTTGTTTTTCTCCTTCTTTTGTTGTTCTCAGATTTATATCCCACCTATATCAGTGAAATAATATGGTTCTCTACTTTTTCTGTCGACTTATTTAGTTTAGCCTTATAATCTCAAGGTCCATCCATGTTTTTGCAAATAGCACTATTTCATCTTTTCTTACAGCAGAATATTATTCCATTGTGTGTATTTACCACAACTTCTTTATCCAATCATCTATCAAAGGACACTTTTGCTGTTTCCATGTCTTGGCCACCATAAATAAAGCTGTAATGAACATCAGAGCACATATATCTTTTCGAATAAATGTTTTCAGATTTTTTGGGTAGACACCCAAGAGAGGGATTGCTGGGTCATATGGTAATTCTATTTTTAATTTTTTGAGGAATCACCACAATGCCTTCCATAGCAGCTGCACCAATCTGCATTCCCACCAACAGTGTATGAGGGTTTCTTTTTCTCCACAGACTCTCCAACACTTGTTATTATTTGTCTGGTTGATGATAGCCATTCTAACTGGTGTGAGGTGATAACCGATTGTGGTTTTTATTTTCATTTCTCTGATGTTTAGTGATGTTGAGCATTTTTACATATGCCTATTGGCCATCTGTATGTCCTCTTTGGAGAAATGTCTATTCAGGTCCTCTGCCCATTTTGTAATTGGATCATTTGTTTTGTTGTTGTTGTTGGGTTGTATGAGTTCCTTATATATTTTGGATATTAGTCCCTTATTGGAGGCATTGTTTGTGAAAATCTTCTCCCATTCAGTTGGTTGCCTCTTTATTTTGTTGAAGATTTCTTTTGCTGTGGAGAAGCTTTTTAGTTTGATATAGTCCCATTCATTTATTTTAGCTTTTACTTTCCTTGCCTTTGAAGTCTAATTCATAAAATCCTCTTTGAACCCAAGGTCTATAAGTTTAGTACCTATGTTTTCTTCTATGCAGTTTATTGTTTCACATCTTATGTTTATGTCTTTGATCCATTTTGAATTAATTTTGGTACATAGTGACAGATAGCAGTCTAATTTCATTCTTTTGCATGTGACTTTCCAATTCTCCCAGCACCATTTATTGAAGAGGCTGTCTTTTCTCCATTGTGCATTTTTGGCTTCTTTGTCAAAAATTATCTGTTCATATTTATGTGGGTTTATTTCTGGGTTCTCAATTATATTCCATTAGTCTGTGTGTCTGTTTTTCTGCCAATGCCATACTGTTTGGTTATCGTTTAGAGCTTCTTTTTTAAAAGAAAAAAGAAAATGATAGTTTTAAAATTCAAACTTATAAACATCCAAATCTTAAAAACTCACTCTTTTCACAGATGAGAGATATTCAATTAAAGTTCACACAAGAATTCAGTGTATTAAGGCAAGAACTTTTAATGGGGTTAAGTCATATCGGAAGGTGTACTGTTCAGGAAGTTTGGTGGAGATGGGGAAAGGGTATTTTGCAGTGTCAGAGTGACTTTATTAAAGACAAAAGGAAAGGTGATTTGCAGCTCAAAATTTCAGATTCACTGTAAAATTAACATACATGCCTGATTTGTTCTTATATAATAAAAGTCAGAGTGGGTGCTTGGTATCCTAAGGTCAAAACAACTTAATAAAATTAATCTATAGTTCTCCTAGTGCTTAGATTTCAATGATGCATTTTTCTTTAAGTGACTGAGTAAATATAATTGTCTATACTAGAAAGTGTGAGTTCTTATTCTAATTTATTTAAGTTAGAAATAAGGAATTTATTTAATGACTCATCAATGTTGAGGAGATGGAGCAGGAGGCATGATTTTATTGTGGTTCTCATGACTGGATAAAGAGGGGTGATTTGAGTCCCAACTGGGCTTGAGCCAACAGGACTCTTCCAAGATGCATTTATTCCTCCCAGATACATGCACCCCAATTTGAAGGGCTAGGCAAACCCCCTACTACCTCCATCTAGCTTTTCCAATGTATGTTGAACTCTCTGTCTTTTTTTTAATATATATATATATATATATATGTATATATATATATATATATATATATTGTTAGTTTCAGGTGTACAGAACAATGCAATAGTTACCCTTTTCACCCTCACAAAGTAACAACCCCCCTCCCCCATCTATTGCCCTCCCACC
>NW_017731560.1:1899427-1937558 GCF_001890085.2 Hipposideros armiger
GCCATATTACAATTACCCATTTGTATTGTCTCATCCCTTCCCCTTCTCCTTCATCCCCACCCCCTCCCGACTAGCAACCCTGAGTTCTTCCTCTGTGTCTCTGAGATGAACTCTCTGTCTTTATGTAAGGGCCAGACTGAGCCAGGAAATAGGGAGTTAGGTTAGAGCCTAACCTTTGTATTTCTGTCATTATTTGCAGAGTAGTCCTAGCAAGGGAGAGGACAGACCAAGGGCAGGGCCAGCCTAGCTAGTGTTAGGTGTGAGTGTGTGTGTGTGTGTGTGTGTGTGTGTGTGTGTGTGTGTAGGGGGTGTGTGGTTAAGGAGTAAGAACCTTCTGAATGATGTGAAAAGAACCCTAGGGCAGAGGCCTCTTATCCCAAAATATATGCCTCAACTTTCAGTACCTTTTACCCAAGATTCTAACATTAGCTAGTCATTCAGTCCTTTAATAAGTCTCCTTTGAACATGGAGATACTCCTGAGAGGCATAAATTATTCATATCTCACTAGCCATTTCAAACTCTGGAATTAGACAGAGTCATAGCCAAATTGTCACATGTCTAGGTATCTTCTTAACTTATCTCAGTCACACTTTGGGCATCTGTCAAATGGGGATAATGATGTCTATCTCAAATGTTGATATATTAAATGAGAAGAGTAAATGTGAAAGTACCTAGGAAAAAAGCCTGACATGCAAGAGATGTGCCATCACCTCATTGTAGCAGTCAACTTAGGAGGGAGGTGCCAAAATGGGGTGCAGAAATGGCCTCCAACGTATCTAAAGGAGTGGGCTTCAGCCAGGGAGAGCAAGATACAGAAAGGCCATCTCTGACTCAGAATTATGTCCAGAGAAGGGATTTCTATGGACCAGGGTCCTGGAGATAACAAGCAGCAACAGCACAAGTCTGCTATTAAGGAGCACACTGGTTCAGATGAGGGCTTGTTGGCTCAGCCTCTGTTCTCAGGCTGTAGAGAACTCTACTTATTAGTTGTTATGATATTGGGCAAGTCACTAATCTCATTGGTCCTTAATTTCCTCCTTTTTAAAATTGAGAGTATAATAGTTCCCTCCTAAGAACTATTCTTAGCTTTAAATAAGCTATTATGCATACAGTGGTTGTCACAAAGTAAGTGCTCAGTAAATATAACTTGTCATTAATATCAACATCTCTGTTACTGTGGTTATTATTTTTTAATATCTATGTGCATATATTTCTTTTATAGGACCTATAAAATATTTATATTTTTCTTCATAAATGCTATTTAAATTTAATTTAATTTCTGGAGTAGTCTAGTTTATCAATGTGGATATTACTTAATGTTTTTCATTATTATTATTATTATTATTATTATTACACACTAGGGCTACTAAATTACTTGGAAGTTCTAAAGCACTCAGTCCTGGGGCCAGATTTCAGATGAATTTGGAGAAATCTGAAGTTTCTTTCTGGTGTTATCCTACTTTCAGGGTCTTTTTAGGTCTGGTGGTACGCCAAGAATCCAGTGCCCTGTTTCCCTTTCTATTCTTTGCCCTTTCGTGAACTGTGCTATCAGAGTTTCTGTAGGAAAGACTCCAACACTAATTCATACTATGATATCAATGCGTATTAACTCAAATGCTGCACCTTTCATTGAATTTACACTTTTAATAAGGGCTTAATTTCAGAGTCCATTAGTTATTTTATTCCCTTCAAACTGCAGAGATGGATTAGCGATAAACAAGCAGCTCCAGTATGGACTTTTATGGTCAATTTTTCATACAAACTAGGAAATGAAAAACAGCTTGTGATGGAAGAAGCTTAGACAGATGTGACCAGGGCGTGTGAGGAATGACCGGGGACCAAAGACACAGATTCTAATAAACCAGGAAAATTACTTTCTTAACCCCCATTGCTCATTGACGTCAACCCCAAAAGCACAGGCCCAGGTGCTGAGCAGGCTAGAAAGTCACACCAATTTAAGATCCTTAAAATTTGGTTTTCTTTTCAGCCAAATAAAATGGGGAAGAAGGAGTTTGAAAATATGCATTTAGAAACTCCAATTCAGAATAATACACAGGTTTATCTTGACCTTTTGCTTTTGCCATTTTCTTCCTCAAAGTACTTTTATTTAGGTGGATTTTAACTTTGGATTCAACAGAGCATGAGAAGGTACTTTGGGCACCATAACAAACTATTGGATTCTTTAATGGAAAATATAATATCCATATGCTCTTTCAAGATAAAATTCTCAAAAACACTTCAAAGAAATTACCCTTTAATTGACTGATGTAATCTTCTTTAATCTAATAATCCCCTACAAATATGTCCAACAGATGAGAGAGTTTAGACTGCTGAGGTTCAGGGAGAGGTGAGTGGCATGATGTGTCTTGTGATTGAGCGGTGTGGTATTTAATACATGACAGTGCCATTATTAGAACATAGGTTTTAAGTGCTCTCCATGTACAACCTCTTGCTCCCTATTCCTCTTGTCCTCTTATGGCCTTTACTTATTTCTAGCCTTCCCCTGAAAATTTGTTTTCAAAACTTTTTTTTGTACTGAGTCAGACAGAAAAATTCACACTGTGGTGTAAACGAATAAAGAACCCCAACTCAACAAGATATTTTCATTTTAATAATGGACATAAAGTCCTAAAGGTAGAATTTCAGGCACTAGTAATTATGAAATAGGGGTCTTCGTGGCCAGATGTAGTTTTATTATGTTTTATTTTACCATGCACCTGCAATATTTAATTAGGGTCTCTCTAGTCACATCCACCTAGCTTGGATAAGAGGTTATAGGTACAAGGTAGTAAGTGATGAGATGCGGCTCCCACTGGGTTAGCAGTAGAATTAGCAAAATGTGACATGTATAGGCTACTAGTTATCTTCAAACAGGATTTGTTCACTAACAGAGGAAATTGAAACAGCATCTGCCATTTATTCAGCAAATGCTATTATGTGCCAGGCACAGTGTTAGATGTAAGGTTACAGCAATCGATAAGGTAGGTGTTCTTTTCTTGGCAGAGCTCAGATTCTAGTGAGAGAGACAAGCAAGCATTAAAAAATACAATGTGGTCAGCTGGCTAGCTATTTGAATAAAACATGGGATCCTTGACTGACCCCTTACACTAAAATAAATTTGGGATTGCACAACAAGTTAAATATTTACAAAAAGGAAAAAACCATAATGCACTTGATGAAAATATTAGTGAAAATATTATTTTTATAATCTTGCAATGAAGGAGACCTTTCTAACTAAGCATGCTATAAAATCAGATATTGTAAAGGAAAAGATTGATACACTTAACTACATAAATATCGTTTCCATATGGCAATAGGAAATGAGCAAGTCAAAAGGCAAATGACAAATTAAGAGAAAATATGCTACACATATAACAAAGGATTTTTTGAAATCCTTTTTAAATTAAAAAAACTAATTTAAAATGTATATACTAGAATCTTTTACAATGCATGAAGGGAAAAGACCACATAGAAAAATGAATAAAAATTTTGGCCAGAAAAAGAAACATAAATATCCAATGAGTATAAAATTTCTACTCAAACTTGCAAATGATTATTTAAAGACAAAAACAAACAATGATATATAATTTCCCTTACCACACTTTAAACATGATAAAAATTTTAAAACAATGCTTTTGAGGGTGAAGGGACACAGTAATTCTCATTCACAATCAGTTGGAGTGTAACTGGGAGGTACACTTTTGGAGGGTAATTTGACCTATTTATTAAAATTGCAGTAGGCCATATCCTTTAATCCAGCAATTCTACTTCTAAGAGTTTATCTTAAGGGTATATGCATATAAATAAGCAAATACACATTTGCAAAGGCAACAAACTAAAACAACAGGAAAAAGAGAGAGAGAGAGAGAGAGAGAGAGAGAGAGAGAGGCTCTTCAATATGTAAGGAAATCATGATATATACTTTGAATATTATATAACAGATGAGAACAAATATATATTCTGATATGGGAAGCTTTCTGATATATGTGTGTGTGCGTATATATATATATATATATATATATATATATAGAGAGAGAGAGAGAGAGAGAGAGAGAGAGAGATGAGATGCAGAACAGTATGATCCTGTCTGTGTGAAAACAAAGCATATACATATCAAATGAATACATAAGAAACTACAGAAATTACTGCTGGAGGTTAAGAATGTGGTTGGAGGGATATGGAAATATTCTACTTTTAACTTCATAATCTTCTGTACTGTTTGTATATTTTAACAATATGCACTTATTATTATTACTATTATTCTTATTTAAGAAATACTATTTTGTATGTAACTGAAATATAATAATACTTACCAATAACAATTATATGATATAATAATTACACATGTATGGTATATATAATATATGTATACTCATAATTATATAGATAGATAGAAAGCCAGATAAAAATACAAGCTCCTCGGGCCGGCCGAGTGGCGCGATGGTTGGGAGCTGGCTTGGGACGCCAGAGGGCCCCGGTTCGGATCCCGCAGGTGAGGGCCAGTGACACTGCCCTCTACAAAAAAAAAATACAAGCTCCTCTAATAGAACTAGGGACAGTCACCTAAGCCAGACTATATACATATATGTGTGGTGGTGGGTAGGTCAGGGGAGAGGCTTATTGGAAGGAAGTGGCTTCTGTGCTGATTTTGGCTGACATTTAAGAATTAGGTGAAAAAAAGTGATGTACGGGTTATTTCAGGTACAAGAATCATTAGCATGTTAGAAGTTGTTGGTTTGGGCTGGAGTGTTGTGGAGGTGTTAGGATGGAGAATGCGGTAATTGAAGCTAGAGATGGAGACAGACACTAGACATTTTGAAGGGCTTTGCTTGTCATGTTAACTATTCGGTTGTCGGAAAAGTCATGACGCATTTTTGCAACGAAAAACAGAAAAAATACATCATGACTTTTCCGACAACCCAATACATTAGACTAAAGTTTCAAAGACTTGTTTTCTTGGAAACGAACTAAAAGATTCACACTGTGGTGTAAATGAATCAAAACAGGTATTTATTTGCATTTTAATAAAGAACAAAATGTTCCAAAGGTCCAATTTCAAGTGTTAGTAATTAGGGAGGAGGTATCTCCCTCATGTTCCTCAATTCACACATTTATGAGAAGATGACACACCTGGTTGTCTGGGTATCAGACTGTTCTACTCAGCGGGGAACCTGACACCTTACTGGCGGTGGGGGAAGATTCTATTTTCCAGAAGCCCCCTTGTCCAGGTCTTGTAATGAGAGGCTAGGGGAGAGAGGGTGGCTCCCATGGTAACCAGTCAGTTGTGCTTGGAACCCTGCAGACATCTGATGCTGAGAGGAACTGGAAGGCAAACAGGTATCCCAACCAGCTGGGTCAGCTAGTTTCCCTCCATTGCCACTACAAGGTACAGGGGAAAGTGCACAGGTCTTGGAGTGAGATCTGGATTTTCATACTGGCTTTGCCTCTTGCTAGTCCTGTGACTATGGGCAAGTTACTTAATCTTTCTGAGGTGCAAGTTCCTTGAAAGGTTGTGTACAATGCTACATACAAAGCACTTGGCACTGATATATAGGGAGTAATCGATAAGTGTTAAGTTATAATCATCATTATTTTCTCTTATATGTAAGTCCACTAAAGGTTACCATGATCTTTCTCACATTATTGGGCTGTCGGAAAAGTCATGACATATTTTTTTCTGTTCTTCACTGCAAAAAATGCGTCATGACTTTTCCGACAACCCAATAATTATAATGATCATTACCCATTCTTACCTACGCATCTTCCCAGAACGTTTGTCTTCTTCACAAGTCCGCCAAATATTACTACTATTGTTGTTTTTATTATTATCATTCCTTCTTCTCTGTGAGCCTACCACTGATTATTGTTCCTGTTGTCATTATTATTATGGCTGTCACAGGTGTTATTATTTACTCTTCTGTATCAGTCCTCCTAGGATTACATTCCTCGCCGGCTCTGCCTTATGACTTCTCCAGGCCCTACCACTGGAGGGAGCAGCAGAGCTGACACACCACTCCTTGTGCATCTTTCCAGACCTGCTCAGCTTGCTTTCAGCAAGAGTAGAGGAGGGGATAAGAAGGCAGAAGTGAAAGAATTTCTTTTCTCTGCTTCCCATCTTGCCCCTCCCTTCCCTACTTGCCAGGGTCACCGGGTCTTCTACGGTTTTGGGGTCTATTTTATCTAATACTTTTCCTCCTTGGTGGAGTGATTGAAATAAGCTCAACCAGTGGGTGGATATAAGTCAGCTCAAGTTTTCCCAGAAAGCAAAAGAGGACCTACGAGTAAAGAGAAGGTGCAAGAACTTCATGGATGTGGATGGATTCTATGAACACATCCCCAGAAATTCACAGACCCAGGAGGTATGAACACAAGCTAATGAGAACAATTTTTTTTACTGAGGTCTTACACAGTATCAAGCATATTACACCCTTAAAGCATTCATATGAATTGTATACTCTTATTGTTCTCTTCCTGAAGGTGAGAGAACTGAGGCTAGGAGAAATTGAGAGAGTTGTCCAAGGTCACAGAGCTGGTAAGGGGCAGTGCTGACATGTGATCCCAGGCTTGTCTGACTCCTGGGCCAGGGACTTTCCTCTCTACCTTAGACTGCAGCTTAACTAAAAACAAACAAACAAACAAAAACAAAAAACAAAACAAAACAAAACCTTGAAGCTGAGCAAGCCTGGGGCAGAGAGAGCTCAAGCTTGTTTCTATTCATAGTTCAGTAATTCCCCTCAGGTTGTGATTTTTATAATTTTCTACTGTATTTTCCTGTTAAATTGTTATGACTTTGTAGCCTTCAACTTTTGTTTGCAATTAGCATCTTTTAAGCCTCACTAGCTGTTTTCTCTATAGTTTCCAAGAGAAAAGTCTGTAGAAAAATACTTAAAGCTACTATTTATTGACCATTTACCTACTGCATGGTAGGCACTTGACATGCATCATAGCTAATCCTCATAACAAACTTCTGAATTGGGTACTATTATTATTCACTTCCATTTGCCATAAAGAGAGACTGAGGCTCTGAGAGTTTTAGTGGACATGTGGGGCATGCAGGCAGTAGTAGCAAAATAGGGGATTCAAACCTTGGGCTTGCTCTCTCCAAAACTCATGTTCTTTACCACATTATGAAATGAACTGTTTGTGCACTGTGCCACTTCAAAAGGGTTTGTGGCTTGCTTTTGGCCAGACAAGGAGAAATGAAAGTATCATTGTGCATTAACATTGAGAAGATGAGTGGGGGCAGTCTAACAGAGAGCACAGAAGAATGTGGAGGGCCCATGGAAGAAAGTGAGTGGTAAGTTGTTGGCAGACTAAGAAGTCTCCCCAGGAGTTTGTATCAACAAACCTCTCAGTCTGGAGGTGCCTCCTTCAGAAGGGTAACCCCTAAACAACAAATGACCCACAGAGTGGCATCTGGAACTAAGATGTGCTACAAGAACTGACTTATTCCCCTTTCTATGGAAGGTTTAGAATGAAATGTTGGGAGAAGTGTATGACGTTTGAAGGAATCGAAGTGTAGGGACAAGCTCAATTCTGAAGGAGAGGAAGGTAAATAAAGTCTCATCTCTTCTTTGTCTTCAGGGGGCTCTGCAGAAGGAGATAAGTCACTGAAACGTCTTCTGACAGGGTCTTTGTTGAAAAGGAAAGACTAAGGAACCATAGATTCGTCCTAGTAGGTCTTCCTTTTTTAGAGCCTCTAATATATGCCCAGGGCATAAAGAGAAGGGGTTTGCTTAAAGTTGATTATTTCAATGTTGCAAAATGGTCATTAGTATAATAACGGTGATACTATTAGCAGGCCTCAAAGTGGCCCTTTTCCATGTTGTCCCAAGGATTGTCAGGTCGGGCGCCAGCAAGAATTGCTGCTGAGGGAGGATTCTTGCCTAGAACTTTTCTGAGACCTGCCACCATCCAGTCTGCTCTTTGTTCCACTTTGAGCCTGGCCTCATTTGGCTGTTCTCCCTCTGGTATGTCCCTAGCTGGAGTGCCAGCCAAGCCTTTGCCCTTCACACACCCCACCCGCAGACTGATATGCTTTTTCCCTTTGCTTGGCTGCCAGGGAGAGGATTTATATCAGGATTGCTCAACTAAGAAATGCCCAGCTCCGTAAAATTCCAATCCTTGCTCTCTGTCCATTTTTGTTCTTCGTAATGTTGATCCTTTACCTTTATGCTGGGGAATCTTCATGGAAGAGTCAACCTTTAAATGATTTGTCTTTGAGTCTTAGGTTTAATATTCTGTGTCTCAAATTCTTTTAGTTGCCTGGGGGGGTGGGCTAGCCCACCTTCACTGTCATTGTCCCACTGTCAAAAAAGACAGGGTTTGCTTAATAATAACGCATATTTTTAAAATGTGTGTACTCTGATCAAAAGAGAGATGTTTGCTATAAGAGGAGTTCTCGACGGAGGCCCATTTTTATACTTGGCCATTTTTATAGTACTTTCTAAATTATTATACAAGTGGTAGTGTTATATAAAATAATCCACTAGGTGAAAGTGAGTTTTTATTGCTACAAAACTATTTCTAACCTAACCTTCTTCCCACACATACCACCTTTCTGGCTCCTCAATTATGGTAGTAGGCAACAGCAAAAGTAACCCTAAAATCAACAACATTGAAATAAAAGCTCTTAAGGCTTACAACACTTTTAATATTCTTAGTTAACAATATTTCACCTTTATCCATGGGCCTATAATGGGCAGGTGGGCACTTGCACTTCAGCAGTTGCATGAGGTAGGGGATACATTTTGAGTCCTCCTGAAGACTAGTAGCCAAATGATTAAAGACAACTGGTTTTAGAGGAGTGTTCTCAACCTTGGCTACACACTGGAATAACACAAGGAACTTTAAGAATACCCATTCCTAGGTCCCAACCACAGAGATCCTGATTTATTTAATGTGGGGGCCAGTCTGGTCATGGGGGTTTTTAAAAACTCTTCAGGTGATTCTAGTGTGTTGCCAAGGTCTAGAAGAATTAATCTAGATCTTTGCTATACAAAACATAGTCTGTGTACCCACAACATGGACATCATCTGGGAGTTTGTGAGAAATGCCTAAAATCAGTTCCTGCCCCAGATCTACTAAATCAGAATCTGCATTTTCACAGGATCCACTGGTAATTCATATGTACATTAAAGTTTGAAAAACACTGCTCTAGAAGAAGTGTAAGCTCTTATAAAGCATCACCTGGAAAGAACGCTTTTGCATCATCAACCTGTCTGTGCATTGACATTGTGGGTTTTCTAAAATATGGTATATCAACCCTGTAACCTCAATTGCAGAGGGCATGTCTACATCAGTCTAACAAAGATGAATTCTACCACTTCAGAAAAATGAGGAAATGTAATAGACAGGTTAGGATCTAGCATTGTTTCTTTCTGGTCTGTCTGATAAGCTTAGAGACCTCTGCTGATAGTCTTCAAAGACTTTTGGATAAGAAGAGAGGTGCCAAAAGACTAAATAAAACAATATTTTCCCCCCAGAAAGCAGAGAATCCACAAATGCTGGCCTGTTGAGTTTGACGTTGATCTCCAGCAAACTTTTAGAATGGATTATTAAGATGATTTCTGAGCCCTTGGAAAGGGACTTACTAATCACTAGGAACCAGCATGGGTTCATTAAGAGCAAGTCATGCCAGACTAAGCTCATTTCCTTTTGGTTGGGTTTACAAGAGGAAGCTGCAAAAATCATTTACCTTTGCTTCAGCAAGGATTTTGACAAACATTTGTATGATAACTTTTCAGACAGGGTGGAGAAACAGGATAGGCTGATAGTATGAATAGTTGGATATTTAACTCGTTAAATGATCATATACAAAATGTGTGCATTTAATCACTTATTGTAAAGCCAGGAAGACATGTGCTTTCCATCACTTTGATAAGGGTAAAGATGAGACATTGTCCAAATTTGGGATTAAGACCAAGCTTGGAGGGGTTATCTGTGTATACTGTACAACAGAAAATAAGAATCCTCTTTGTTGTCATCACCAGGCCTTATATTGCTATGATACTTTTCTAATTACAGAGAACTTTTCACATATGTTGTTTCATTTGCTCATCACCAGAACCCTGCAAAATTAAAACAGTGATTATCTCTATTTCATAGATATAAAAATTGAGATTGAAAAATTCAATGGTTCACTAAGGGGACAAGTAGTTGTGAAGATGAACATTTTGAAAAAAATCCTCTTACTCTAATGTAGTTGGGACACATATGAAGTTGTATATTTCAGCTCTAAAATTAATTACTTAAACTCAGAGTTAAGGCAAGACTTAGAAGTAGTTCTATAAAAGGCATGGGGATTTCAGTTAGCTTAAACTTAGTATGAGCCTATAGTGTTATGTAATTGCTAAATATGCTATTGAGATCTCAAGGGCCTATTAATGGAAGTATAGCGTTCATCAAATTGGAGGTGATAGTTTCTTTGTATCTAAATTTGGTCAGAGCAACTGTAAGTTATTGTTTTACTCTGCTTGTTACATGTGAAGAAAATGGGGATGTTTTACTTTAAAAAGCAAAGACTTAGAAAAGGATTTTGTGTCATACATTTTCTGTGGGCCAGTGTGTATGAAACCTGAAAGAAGGCAGCTCTCAGAACATAAAAGAATGTTCTCACCATTACGGCTATCAGAATATTAAGGGAACAACAATTCCTTATAGGTAGTAAGTCTCCCTTATCTACCCCCCACATCCCCTGCACCCATCCTCTAGAAGGATTCAAGCAGAGGTTGGTCAGCCACTTGTTTGGTATGTTGTAGAAAATTTGTGCATTGAATTATTTCTGCCAATTCTAACATTTTTCGAGTCTAGGATTCCTTCACTTATGTTCAGATGATTATGATCAAGTTCAACTTTGAGACATCAATTGATGAATTCCCCAGAATTGACTGCTGGGGTTAAAAAGGAACAACTGCTTGAGTAATAATCCTGCAAAATAAAGGAAATTTGGCTAGTTTTTAAAAGTTTGTTATAACATGCCACCTTTCATAGGATTTGTCTCTAGCTCAAAAGTAATCCCAGCCCCTTAGGTACATTCTGCTAGCCTATGATGTCATGTAGGTGGTCCTTGGGCCTTTAGCTTATGGTGCCAAAGTTGGCCTTCTGAAATGACAAGGGATTTCCTCACAAAAGTCATTCTTTACAGGGCAATAAATCATGTGAATGGCTTGAATTTCTCCACACACACTTACCATACCGAGTTTAAAATATGATTCTTGTCAGGATCCCATAAACTTCTCCCAGTCTGATATGGTAGTCTGGCCTAGAGTACATTGTTAGGGGTAGAAAGTGGGCTGAAGGAACACCTTTCTTCTCCAGGCCTCTAATGACCTTCCACCAACAGCCATGTGGTTTCCTTTTCAAGGATTTACCCAGAATTGGGGACCAAGTCATCATGCTGGCTCCCTTTTTTTTTTTTAAAGATTTTTATTGGGGAATTGGGGGGATGGGAACAGTGTTGGGGAATTGGGGAAAGGGGAACAGACAAGTTGCTGTCCTTTGTTCTTCAATCTAGTTGTGGAGGTTGTTGCTTCACTGGGCCAAGTTGGCACCATCATTGCGCTCTTCTCTGGCGAGGCAGATCAGTCGCCGGCTTCTGGACGGCCGCTCACTGCGGCTGCTGGCCGCTCACGCTGGCTGCTGGCTACATACGGTAGCCCATGGCAACCCACTGCCACAGGGGCTGCAGCCTACGCCGTCGCCGGCGACTCACGGCAGCCCAGCTCCAGGTTGAGCTGTTGTTCAGCATCTTAGCTGTGGAGGGCAGTGTCACTGGCCCTCATATGTGGGATCCGAACCGGGGCCCTCTGGCATCCCAAGCGAGTTCTTAACCATCGCGCCACTCGGCCGGCCCATGCTGGCTCCCTTTTTAGGAAGGGAATTTGAAAAATTCAGTCTACAGCAGAGCAGAGTGGCATGGCGTTCTGGGAGGGAACAGGAGAGATGAAGACTAAGTTTGAGTACCCGCATAAATCGTCCTTCTTAATAAGCCCAGAAGCCAGTTTCCACTGACAAGGAAGGGAAACACAAAAGAAGGGCAAGACTGAACTGGGTTTCAACAGGAGGGACACATGTTTGGCAGTGGGCAGTGGGATGTGAGTTTGACCCCCTGAGGTACCTTTTTCCCTAGAGAGTGCAAGGTCAGGATCTCAGAATAGCCTGAGACAAAATAGATTAGTGTTTATAAACACAAACTCTGGAGCCAGACTGCCTGGGTCCAAATCCTGTCTCTAACAATTGTTGGCTATGTCACCTAGGCAGGTTGCTTAATCTCCATGTGGCTCTGTTTTCTTCTTTGTGAGAAATGTGGATAATGATAGTGCCTACCTCATAGATTTATTGTAAAGATTAAGATGCTTAATAAATGTAAAGCTCTTAAACAGAGCCTAACAAATACTAAGTGAATATGAGGGTCAGTTCCATAAAATAAATTTTGAAATAGGATGCAAAGGTGGTCAATTTAATAAAGATTTATTGTATACCTACTATGTTCCAGATACTGTGCTATCCAAGGTTTAGTATGGGAGAGTTTGGCTTTGGAATCTGGTGAAATTGGATTCTAATTCTAACTCTGCCCTCGGCTATGAGGTTGGTGGCCATGTTACCTAACCTTCCTGAGCCTCTGTTTCCTCCTTTGTAAAATAGGGATGATAATAATAGTCTGGGCCACACAGGGTTGTTAGGAGTGAATGAGGTAGTGACTATAAGTGTGGCATATATAAGGGGGCACGCTAGGTTGTAATATATTACTTCTGTAAGCAGGGGCCTGTTCGAAGAAACCTAACAGCAATCAATGTCAAATCAAGTGGAACTGAAACTTGATTTTGTTTTTTAATAGTGTTAAGAATGGTGTAGTATTTGGAAAGTTCTGGAAAATGCGGTCAATTTTACTTTAAAATGAGAATCTGATATTTCTGTATTTGTACTTCATTCTTTTCAATAAAGCTTCAAAAGTGTTTTGGGAGAAAAAACTCAATTGCAAAATAATACAAATGAAAGACAAGAAAGGCTTGAATTGGCAAGAGCTTGTTTGAAAAAGAGCTGTGGGTTTTGGTTGACCACAAATTTCCTATGAGCCAATAGTGTGACCTGGCTGCCCAAGTACTAATGTAATTTTAGATGGCATTAATAGAAATGGTGAGTCGAGATCCCAGAAAGTGATCATTTCACTGTCCTCTGTGCTGGTCAGATCACTTCTGACATACACAACTGCATTTTGCTTACATGTTTCTGGATAGACAATGACAAACTCATTGACAAACTGTCCAAAAATGCAGAAATGGTGACTCGGGTTGGGAGGCATTGGAAAACCCTTCATTGAGGATGAGATTAAAATAACCCAGGGAGGGAAACACAAGGCAATGTTTGAAACAGTTCTTTCTTCTAATGAAAATGTTTACAGATAACACTCCATGTCCAATCTGTCAGCAAATACTTTTGGCTCTTTCCTCAGATTATATCAATAATGTAACCATTTCTCATCACCTCTCTACTATTGTGTTTACCTAACCCATCCTGATTATTGCAGTAGCCTCCTAGCAGATCTCTCTGCTTCCAACTTTGTCCCTTAGTCTATTCTCCACACAGAAGGCTGGATGGCCCCATTTAGACGTAAGTCTGATCATGTCACCCCAGTGGCCTTCTATTTCTTTCAGAGTGTAGGTCAAAGTCCTTACAAAGACTTACAAAAACTTTGCTTGGCCTGACTTTCATTACCTCTCTGATGGTATCTCTCTCTTCTCTGCCCCTTGCTTACTTTGCTCCAGTCACTGTAATTTACTGACAGTTCCTGAAAGCAGCCAGGCATTCTCCTGTCTCAGGGCTGTTGCACTTGCTTTTCTTTCTTACAATAACTCACTTTACCTAGATATCTGCATGGTTTGCTCCATTTTATCCTTCAAATCATAAGCCAAATTTTACCTTCTCAGTGAGGTATTCTCAGTCACCCCTTTTAAATTGCAACAAGATATATTTGCAAGAGAATGTTGACCAAACCCTGGAAGCACTGTTGAGTGAAATATCCTGTACTCAGGGAGGAAAACTCACATCTTCTGAACTTTGTAAGACAATTCAGTGTAAAAAGTAGATTTCATCTGTGTTGCAACTTGAGTCAGAACTAGAGATCAATCAATTTTAAATTCTTAGGTTGTCTCAGGAAGTGGTGAGCTCCCCATCCCTGAAGGTGTAAAGAAAGAAGCTGTATGCCTCCTTGTTAAATCTGCTGTAAAGGAGATTCTGTACTAGGTTAAGGATTGGACCACACCACCTTGACAATCTATAGCTCTGAGGTACTGGGGCCAAAGGTGTGTGGGTCTAAGGGTCTGGGGTAATTTACATTTGTTGTTTTAGTAGTGGGGTGAAGATCTTTGGCTTGTTCCTGGAGTCCCAGAAACAAATTCTCCTCTCAAAAGTCCATTCCACCCTAATGGAGATTCCATTTCCCAGGTATTATCTAAGCCTAGGCTGATGATTAGAGGCCAGCCAGGGGTAAAGGGGCTGGTTCCCATGGCAACCAGGTTGAAAAAAAAACATACCATGTGGAGCATTTTCAGCAACAAGCTAAGTTTGTATTAGAAATAGATATTTAATTCATTGAGAGTTTGTGACGACTTTTGCATTATAAATAGATATTCAATTCACTGCGCTAGCTCTAACAGCTAGCAGGAAAGTTAAATCCCAAAGTCACTCTTTGTCTTTAAGTAATTCACAGTTAATTGACAACAATGTCTTCCCTTCTAAGACATGTAGAACTTGGTTCTCTAAGTGAAAGAATGGTATATGTGAGTGTTTTTAGAAAACCAACTAACAGACCAGTGTCACAATATTTCTCACTATTTGTTTCTCACTGAAAGGTCTATCAAAATTTTCTGATTTTGCATGAATATCTCTGTTTGAATCTTTTTGACACAGGAGACCCCAGGTTCAGTGTCTGAATTTCACAAGTCTTTTTCTGACATTTTTGCCTCATCTTCTCCCTGATTTTCTAACTCAGAGGCTTCTCTAAATTTCAGCCCTTGGACCTCCGCTCTTTTCTTCCCGTTTCTCTTTTCCTTAATGAACAGCTAAAGCAATCAAGTGATCACTAGCTAACTTACACAGCCCTACCACTTGCCTTGACAATACACTTTGGAATACCCAATGATTGGAAAACGAAATAAGACCCCATCAAAAGACTTCTATTCTAAAACCAAGAACCAAAGATGGGCCTTCCTCCAGTGTTCAAAATGTATAGCTTGGTTGAGGGTTAGGGATGGAGCATTTGAAGACAGAGAGTGGTGTTCAGCAGGAAGAAAATTAAATGTAAAATTAAATGTATTTTTTGGTAAATTAAATGTAAAAGCACTTTTGAAATGCAATTTTTAGAAACACTATAAGAAATTAGTATAAGCAACTAATAGAATCTCAGCAAATGGAAATCAGACTGAGACTCTGTACGTCTACATTCCAAAGGGTGTAAAATAAATTAGTCTATAGTAGTGACAGTGTTTCATTTTGCAAGGATTAATGGAAACAGGATGCATATTTTTTATTAAGTTGCTGGGTAAATAAGCTTCCTAATGTAAGAATATAAGAGTTGCTTTCTAAAAATTATTAAAACCAGGGGTAAATAACTTGCTGTGTACATTACCATTGTACATTGTCCCATTGAATAGTGTTAGCTTAGAATTAAACAGTGTTGGGAGGTGAAAAAATTTAGGGTTAGATTTGAAGTGGTCTTGACCTCCTCTAGGACACATAAGTTAATTCTTCTGAGGTTTTGAACAGGTTCAAGGAACTAGGTAAGACCCCTCCCCAGTCCAACCCCCTAATGTGTACTGAATTCCCACAAGTGACATACTGATCCAGAGAGGAAGATCAGGGGCTCAGAATGTGAGCCAGCCTCCATTTGGAGTCCTCTGAGGAGACACTGCTAGGTCCCCTGCTCCAGACGAACCACCTCACCTGCTTACTCACACTCTAAGCCCACCACCAGAGGCCCATTCTTTTGGGAAGCAGTGTTCTCTTTAGGGAGGGGCAAGTATTCAGCTTTTATCAATTGTTTATACTTAACCGTGAATTAATGTACACCCTGTGATTATGAGTTAAGTGCCACAAAGCATACTTTGCCAATTTCAAAGTTCTACAGAGGACTAATTGTGATATTTGAAAGCAAGTGTAATATGGACCTAGAAGTAACATGGTGGAAAGGATTTAACTTCAGTGTTTGCCCTCCTCAGGCTCAACTTGGAGAGGACATTTGCCATTCATTCATTCATTCATTCATCCATCCATCCATCCATCCATCCATCCATCCATCCATCCATCCATCAATTCATTCAATAATGAAATGGAAGGACAACAGGACATTCTGTTTAGTGATAATGTCTCAAAACAAATTGGTAAATACTATTTTGGGGGCTTCCCTCCTCCCCAACCCCATCTGTGAGCTCCTTTCTCTGTGCTAGCAGCCCCAAGCTCTCTTATTCTACCATGGAGGTCAACTCCAATACACTATTTCTCCTAAGTTGTAAGTGGCGACAGACCAATGGAAAGCCACTGTCACAGTTTTTGCAGTTAAATAGTGAATACTATTCTTTATTCAGAAGAATACATTTTAATAGAATTTCATGCACCAGTAAGTCAGTACAGTGAATAGTTACAGAGGCAGGGAATCGCTCTTCAAGAAACATCTCACCCATATCTACAATTGAGAGTAGAGCTCTCAACTTCCAGAATCCCCTTGACCCAGCTCAGGTGATTAGTGGCTAAGGAACAGTTAATGGGGCAGAATCCCAGGGTAACCAGTTGGATTTGCAGGTTCTGAGGATAAAAGAAAGGAGAGGAAAGCTCTTGTAAAGATTACTATATTGGGACTGGAAGTTCCACTGAAGTCGCCTGGGAGATTGATGAAGGAGAGTTGCTATTAGTGTCTGGTTCTTCTTCTTGGTTACACTCTTCAAGGGCTATGGTCTGGTCCCTTCCATCTGTCTCCGAGTCCCTGTGCATAGGAAAAGACATGACTAAGGGAGTATCCAGAACCATCAACCTGAAAACAGGTTGCATTGTGGGGCTCAGATGATAGAGGATCATTCAGATAATTGTTTTTCCAACAGCTCTGGGTTCACAGAAGGAGGCTAATATGAGGCATTTACCTGGTTCTAAGTCGAGGCCACTTCCTCCACTCTATGGCTAGCACTATCCCCAAAGCTACAACGACCACTACAATCAGGCTACTTCGGACAATGTTCCCCACAGTGCACTCCTGAGCAGCAGGCCCTGTTGTGAAAAAAGAGCAGAAACCAATGCCATAGAGGTTAGCACATGTGTTATCCTTGATCTCTCATTGCCTCCTCGTCTGGCATCCTCCAAGCTTCACTTGGGAGCCATGTGTTGAGACTATAGAGAAGGTGATCAAAGGTAGCGCTTATGCTGAGGCAGAGGCAGCCCTCCTTCTGGGGGGTGGAGTGGAAGAGGCCCTGAAAGTGTCTTGCTCACTATCTTTGAATGCATCTGAGGCCCTACCTCCTCACCATCCCTAGGAGAAAAATAACGACACTTGAGGTATGTGACTCCAAACCCTTCTGCCTCCATATTTGGCCTATCTCCATCGGGACTGCTTCTGGGATACCAGGTGTGTTATGCCAGGTCTGTGAAGGGATTATCCACTCACCTGCTGCACCCACCAGCTCCAGGTGATCACTAGGCTCTGACCAGATATCAGGGTAGGCCTGGAGGCGGTATCTGCAGCTGTAGTTTCCAATGCCTTTTCCTTCTACATTGTTGATGACAAAGTCTCCATCATCTGAGAACTGCTGAGGCACTTCTTTTCTGTCATGCTCCAGGATAAATTCAACACCTGGCAGGGGTCCCCGGCACCGAAGGGTGATGTCCTTACCTAGCTTGAACACAGTGCTGGGCCAGGCTGACAGGGAGGGCTTAGGGGGCTTATCTGCAACCAACCAGGACACAGAGTTAGAAGAAGTGGCCCTTGAACACAGCCCTTTACCCCCTTAGGGCTAACTACTAAAAACACTACAAAATCTAGACTCTTACTGAAGTCTCCAGGACCTTACCAGTCACCCAGATCTCCAGGGAGTCACTGTGATTGGAAGCTGCAAAGGGAGCAGAGTCCAAATAATAAATACAGCTATAGGTCCCAGAATCTTCACCTCTCACTGCTGGCATCCAAAAGTCAGCCCTGTAGCCACTTGGCCTCTGTTGCTCTAAGGGCTCTTGAGAACCCTCCTTCAACAAGACAAATGTTGAGTCTGGCAGTTCCCCTTGACATTGAAGAGTCATATTTCCTCCAGGGGCCACCATGGGACCAGGCTGGGCTAACAGGTGGGGTTTGGGGAGCAAACCTAGAAGAAATTAACTGGTCAGAGAGAGGAAGCCACTTTTCAGGGCATCACCCTTGGAGTCTCTGTTCAATAAAGAGGAAAGACTATTGCCTGCCTCTCCTCGGGCTTTTGAAAAACCATCTGAACCATCTTTCAGTCTGTTCCCTCCTTTCTTTACCCCCATGCCCACTCCAGAGCATCTTCCCCTTACCTGTGACTATGAGTTCCAGGGCGTTGCTAGGCTGTATCTTAATAGGGCTGGTCCAGTCAGGGTGGTAGCAGCAGGTGTAACGCCCTATTCTAGCACCAGACACATTGGTGATGGGGAATGCCCCGTCGCCACTGGTGGATCCCCAGAGCTGCATTGAAGTGGTTTCTCTTTCTTTGTGCAGAATGTACCCTACTCCATGGACTGGCCCTTGGCACCAGAGAGTAACATTCTGCCCCATGGGAACCACAGAACTGGGCTCGGCAAACAACCTTGGCTTGGGAAATACGTCTAGGAAGAGACCAAAGATGTAAAGTGGTGAGTGTGGAAACTTATCACTTGCTGAATTAACCCTTTATCTTTCTTTTTCTGGCCACAATAGTTTCCCTCTATGGCCTAACCTAGCCTTCCAAGAAGGATTACCCTCCCTAATCCAGTTGTCTCTGTCCCAGTTCCATGATTTGCCTGTCCTTACCAGTCACCCAGATCATTATAGGCTTGCTGAGGTATGATCCCCTGTTTGACATAGTTGTCTCATAGTAGACACAGCTGTAGTTTCCAGAGTCTTCTGCTCCAATGGTGTGGAGGAGGAAGTCAGCTGAGTTCCCTGAGGTGCTCTGGAACTGTAAAGGCACAGGGGTTCCCTCATGCAAGAGGGCGAACCTCATGCCCTGGAAAGCCCCTTGGCATTGAAGGGTCACATTCTTCCCAGGAAGCACCACAGGACCTGGCTGTGCCAGGAGAGTTGGTTTGGGGTAGAATTCTGAAATTAAAGAGACCACAACATAAGAGAAGCCTGCACCCCACATTCTGCAAATTGCTTTTTTAGTGTTATCATAAGAAACAATATATTTATTGTAGAAAACTAGAAAATACAGAAAAACCTAATGAAGAAAATACAATTCTACCACTCAAAGATAACAGTTCTTTATACGTGTTTATGTGTTTCTTTTCCATTGATTTTTTTATACATACCCATGTCATTGTAGCTATAACTATTCACATAATTGGAAGCCTGCTGTATGCAGTTGTGTAGTTTAATATTTTCACTTAACTTTATATTGTAAATATGTTCCTATGACATTAAACAGCCTTTAAAAACTATCATTTCAAATGGATGCATAATATGCAGCTGACATTTCAAGGTCTTTGCCCTTTATCTAAGGGCTATCCAGTCCACCAATCTCTGACAGCCCACCTAAGGAAAAAGTGGACATTGAGCCTACAGTTCAAGGCCAAGCAACAAAATGATTTCATAAATTGGGCAAAGTGAGCTTGGCTCTAGGGATTGGACACCCCATCTGCCTCACTTCTTTCTCCAGACGTGAATTACTTGCTTCCTCCCTCTCCTTTGTCTCTTATTCCTGTAGTGGTAATAATATAAGCAGCGGCTTTACATGGACTGTTTCTCATGTGCCAGGCACTATCCTAAGCACATACTTGGTGACTTTTAGAAGGAGCATTTCTTCCTCTCCAGGTGACAGCCATTCCACCCACTGCCCCATGGTCAGTACCACCTCCACCTGCATTTCCCCACTTCTGACCTGTCACCACAAGCTCCACAGAGTCGCTGGGCTCAGACCAGATTGCAAAGTCATAATAGCGGCAGCTGTAATTCCCTCCATCACCAAAGCCCACAGAAATGATCAGAAAGTGAGCTGCACTCGCCCCTGGACTTGCCCAAGACCTGTCACTGGACGCTATTTCACTTCCATCTTTGTAAAGAATAAAGCTCATGTGCTCGTGGGGGGTGGAGCAATTGAAAGTCACTCGGACACCAGGAGTGACCATCGGGCTGGCCCATGTCTTGAAGTAGGGCTTCGGGTACATTTCTAGAAGGCAAAAAACAAAACACAACACACAACCAAATTAAGAAAAAGAAAGAAAGAAAAATAGCTAATATAGCAAATATTGGTTCTGGGAAGCTGCATTTTTTAAAATAGTATTTCATTCAGAAGTAGGTGCATTTAAAAATCCAAGCAAATCCACTTTGCAGATGGACTTCTCACAGGGACCCCTCACTCCCACCTGTTACCTGCTGCAGCTGAATCCTCACTGTCATCAGGGCAGAGAATGGAGGCTAGCTAAAAGAATGAATTGTCATTGGGGCTCTGCTGGTTCTCTGCACCTCAGTTTGACCATTTGGACAAGAAGGGGAAATGGTACCTGTGGAGCAGGTACCATTTCCCCTTCTTGTCCACATATCTCTTGAATATTTTCTCTATAGCTAAATAAAATAATTGATATGAAAATAATTAGAAAAATTAAACCACCCTCCACAAACCCCAGCTATTAATAACAATTACGGCTATTAATATCATGCAGCCAGAGGCCCTGGCACTCCCAGCGCCACGCCTGCCTGGCTCTAAGATTGGACACAGGCTCCTAGGACCAGCAGCAAAGTTAGCTGTGAGGAGAGGAGTGTCTGACCCAGAGTTTTGCCTCCCCCTCCTCCTTCACACACCCGTTTCAGCTCTACCTTTTATGACAAGCTCCAGGGGCTCACTGGGCTCAGACCACTTGAAGGGGTGCTTCTCAGTGTGAGTTCGGCAGCTATAATTGCCTTCGTCTTTATCCTCCATTCTTTGGATTGTAAAGAAGGCTTCTCTCCCAACAGCACCAAGTTGCTGGACAGGTTCCTGCAGTCCTTCCTTATACAGAGCAAACCCCATGCCTGCCAGCCATCCTTTGCAACGGATTTGCAGTTCCCGGCCCCGGATTGGGGGGGAAGCAGAAATGACAGGTTTGGGAAGGATGTCTGGAAAACAAAACGGGGTAGAAAAGGAGTTTCAAGTTTGGAGGTGCCCAGATGAGACACTTAGAGTCACTTTGTCAGCAAAAAGAGAAATCCATCCTGAACTGTCAGTCTCCTCTCACGCTCTTACCCACCCCGCTCCCCCATTTCAGTGTCCTTCCTCTCCTACCTGCAGCATAAGCCCCTAGGCGCCTTGTCTCTGTGCGTTCTCCCACCCCCAGTAACAGTGGTAGAGTCCCAGGGGCCTGGGGATTACTTCGAAAGGACCCTCAGCCTTTTCTTACCTGTCCCCACCAGCTCAAGTGCCTCGCTGGGCTCCGACACAGCCATCTCCTCCCATGAATGGCAGTGGTAACTCCCGGTGTGGCTTTGGGTCAGGGCACCAAGGGGGAAGGCAGCCCGGACCTGTTCTGAGGCCGGGCGAGTTGCGATCCACCCAGTCCCGTCCTTGAGCAACACAAACTCCTTAGTTGAGCCAGAAGGGCTTCTGCACCACAGGGTTAAGTTCTTCCACGGGGCCAGAGGGAAGTTGGTTTCTGCCCACAGCTCAGGCTTCGGGGTTGGCATGATTATTTCTAGAAACAGCAGAATTAATGAAGCTATTCTCCCTCCTACTCCCCTTTTGCTTGCCCTTGAACCCCCTACCCAGCTCACAATGCCCACCTCTCCTTTCAACTCAAATCCAAACTCTTTCCTTCCTTCCACAGGTGCTGGGAAAAGAGGAAGCTGATGTCTCAGCTGAGCCTCAGAAAAGTGCAGAAGCTTGGGGAAAATTTTGCAGGCGGAAAGGCAGAGTTGGAGGCTGAATTTTGCCAGCAGCTTTAGCAAGTGCCCCTTTCTGGCTGTCCTTCCCTCCCAACCAGTCCCTCCCTAGTCACTGACACTGACACTGTAGTTATTTCGGATCTCCAGGGAGGAATGCCCCAGTCTGGAGCAGGAAAAACTCACCAGTCTCTTCTGTCAATACCCCATTGCACAGTCCTGCAAAAGAAATTGCTGCCAGGGCTCTGCCCCCTCCCCCACGGGACTTCACCCCGGCCTTCTGCCCAGGCTGCTACCCCACCCCCTTGTACTCACCACAGCGGAGAAGGGCCATGATTATGAAGAGCATGGTGACCCCTTGAGCTGTACCCAGCAACCAGGCTTCTCTAGCAAGACCAGAAAAAGATGAGAGGAATTGCTGGGATTAGGGGGAGGGTGGAGAGAAGGGGGCGGCAATTTATGTCATTGGCTTATGCACCACCCAATAGGGATTGGATACAGCCAGGATAATGGGAAATAATCTTTTCTGACATCGATGGCTTTTCTTTTTGAGGGCCTTACCACTTACGAACCTCTTGCTCTTTCGTGACCCACGTGCCTCCCCACCCTCCTCCTCCCCAGCCTATATCATATGTCAGCTCCTCATGGCCCCTGATTAGGCTGTTGCTGGAATTGAGATGTCAGATGTGAAAATGCTTTTGTAACTCCAGCTCTCAGAAACCCTGGAGCTCAGTGTGATTGGCAGCTCTGGGTGGTGGGTGTGGGGGTGGAGGGAGAAATCTTGGATGTTTCACCATCATCAAGTTTAAGTTTGGAAGCAGTTTTTATTATGGCAGTATTGGTCCTCAGACTCACCTGCCTCACCTGCCTTTGTTATGGAAGGGTTGCCTAGGCAGCCCCAGTGATTTACCAGAGGATTGTACTCTTAAGTGCTGAGCTAAGCTTGGCAGAGAGCGGGATCTCTCTAACCCCATCCAGATTATGACTAGAAATGTGCAGCATTTTGGGGTTATGAGTCCTGTCGAGTTAGATGATAGTAAGCCAAAGTCCATTTGAAAAATTTTACTTAAAAAACACTGACCCTCCTTCCTGGTCAGGAAACTATGCCTTTCAAGCTGCTTTCTTTAAAGTCTGCTTTCTAAACTCATTGTTTTAGGTGCCGTGGCCCTGGGCTGAAGTGGGGCACATAAAGCTACATTGTTTCTGTCCCCCTGGCTTGCAGGTTACCCCAACGTATGTGAGACTCAGGATAGATCCCAAGGAGAACTAGAACTTGACCACCACTGAGACCTTGAAAACTCAAAGGGTGGTGGTTTTTGCAGAAGGTTTGGGTGGCTCCTTTCTCATTACTGAAGCACTCTGTCCTTCAGATCCCAGCAGAAAACACAGACACACACAACATAGTCATCATCCATTGTGTATTGAATACTCCAAGACACACAAATGCCTGTGATCATGGTGGTGTGGGGGCGGGTACAGCCAGGAGCTGAGGTTGAGGGGAAGTAGGCAAGGCATTCAGGAGCTGAAGACCCCACCAGGCTAGGAGCTGTCATTTCTCTTTTTGTTTTCAAACAGCATAGCCTGGGCATAGGCCATGGGGATGGGAAGAGAGGGTGGTGGCCTAAGGGATGCAAAAAGATCAAGGGAAATGGCAGAAGAACCTGTTTGGCTTGCCATTTTTTGGGTCATGGGAAGTGGTCTGATTCCCTGGCCCAATTCCATTGCCACATCAAATGCCCATACAGGTTAAAATCATATTCTCAAAATATAAGGTAGTTGGAGGCCTGAGTGGCATAGAGAATGGTTTCTATGGCAACTAGGATAAACCACAAGGCCCCCTATCCCTTGAGAGCTAGGGATAAGGGTGAAAAGTTGGGATGGGAGTTGGATAACATCCTGGGCAACAGGGCAGCATGGCTTCTTGCCAAAGGAAAAGTTCTGACCAAGTTAATGTGGGAGACATCAATCATCTCTGAGGGGCAGGATGGTGTGGGAGACTTGGGTACTCTCCTGGTGAGGGCATCGTTGAATGAGGTCCTGACTATTTCTGTAGCCTCTGAGCATTATGCATTTCTCTCTGGCTTGGGTGCTGACCCCTCTGTGAGGTGAAAGAGAAAGAGTTGGGATGAGAAAGTCTTGTCTCTGAAGCCCAGAGGGTGGGTGATACAAAGGTTGTGCCACGGTGGCTTGTTTCAGTTGGATCATGACTCATTCCTGAGTCTCCGGAGAGCCTGGAGTCAGCTAGATTGAGGAACTGGGGATGGGACAAGACAGTTAGTTACCTGATTCTGAATCTCTGATACTTCCACCTTATCCACAGCACTACCAACAGCAAGGCAACAAGCTGCACAATTAGGGACAAGCCGATAGCTTCATTCAGAACGTAGTTCCAGGTGAGCAAGCCTGTGGCCAGAGACCAGAAGCAGGGACCTTGATGGGGACAGAGGCAGGTGAAAACATTCATGAGGGGTGGGAAAGCTGGTGATGAAAGGTGAAGGAAAGGTGAGACAGAAGTGGCCTTGTTTTACATGGAGACCAGGAGCCTTGAAAGTATCCTGCTCATTGCCTTTGAGTGATTGTGAGACCACCCCAGGGGAAGGGTGCCCAAACTCAAGGGCCCTGACTTTCAAGCACCTGTTTCCACTTTCCATATCTTTCTGGGCACTGCTCCAGGATCCCAGGGATATCCTGACTAAAGCAATGAAGGGGCGCCCCTATGAAGAGGTGTCATCTCACCTGCTGGCCCCATCAGCTTCAGAGGCTTGCTGTGATGTGAACAGATGTTAGGGTGTACCTCTATGTGGTAGCTGCAACTGTAGTTCCCTGTGCTTTTCCCTTCAACATTACTGATGATGAAGTCTCCATCCAATGAGAATTTTTGGAATGTTGCTCTTTCTTCCAATTCCAGAGAAAATTCAAGTACCAGATGAGGTACTCGACACTGCAGGGTGATAGCCTTTCCTAGCTTGAACATGGTGCTGGCCCAGGCTGACAGGAAGAGTTTGGGGGGCTTATCTGCAACCAATCCAAAGACCAGGGTTAGAGGTGAACTTGAACTCAGTACCCCCTCTCTCAACAAATGTTTGTCAGCTCCCTCTATTTGGTCTTCTCTTCCTTTCTACTTTCACTAGATCAGTGGCTTCAAAATTTGACTGGGCATCAGAAATCCTTGACCCACTCCCTGGTCTTCTAAAGACTCTTGGGTTCCTACCTTCAGTCAGGACCTCATACCTATGTTTCCCGTGGCATGAAGGAAAATAACTTTTCCAGGGATTACAATTGGGCAAGGCCATGCTGAGAGGAGAAGCTTGAGTAATAATGCTGGGACAGAAGGTAACTATAAAGTTTTTGATGAAAACTACACCACCCTTCTGGTGTTTTTCCTTGGCTAATAACTCCAAGAGGATACAGGTCCACTAGCTCCTTTTTAGAACACTCTAATGATAATAAAAAACAAACAACGACAGTTGTTAGCATTTGCCTACAAGCACAAGCTCCACAGTATTGTGTGATGTCATCTTAATGGTCTTCCAGGAGAGGAGACAGTGGCAGCTACAGATGCCAGCATCACTGTAAGTCACATTGTTGAGGAAGAATGACTCCTCATTATCGATGTTGGTGGTATCCAAGAGCTGAAGTAGTTTGTCTTCTCCTTTTTTATAGAGTACAAGCTCCACTCTATCCACTGGTCTTCGACACCACAGGCTCACATTGTGACCCATTTGAACCACAGGACTGGGCTGAGCAAGTAGCCAGGTCTTGGGGAAAGTGTCTAGGATGAGACCCAAAAGATAAAGGGCTAACAATCTGACTTCTCCCGCCCACTACTTAGGGATCTTTACCTCCTTTTCTTCCAGTCGCCCTTAGCAAATCCCATCCTAAGCCTAGTTACACAAATTTTGCTTCCGTCCCCACTATTACCCCTGGCTGCGTGATTAGGATCTCCAGGGTCCCAGAGAGAGTTATCATTAGCCTCTAACAGAGGTGCCATGGCATTCCCATCTCTTACCGGTTACCCAGATTTTCAGGATATCACTAAGGAGTGAACCCCTGTATGACCCATCATAGTAAAAACAGAGGTAATGTCCAGCATCATGGATTCTCAAAGCCCGGAAGAAGAAATATGCCTCATTTTTTATTAGCCTCTTGCAGTAAAAGGACTTGTACAAGTCTTCAAGCCTTAGTAAAGCAAAAGTCATTCCATAGATTGGCCCTTGACACCTAAGATTCAGGCTTTCTCCAGGTGCCACGATGGGCCCAGGGTAAGCTGTGAGAGTTGGTTTGGGATAGAGGCCTAGAAAGGGAAGAGACCCTGAATTAGAGGTATGATGATTTTTATCCTCTGTTTTTTTCTAGTTTCTTTAAACAGGAAGTGATCGCTGAAATTTACCCTCTATTCCCTCTGCTTCCTTGAATCTCTGCCTCCTCTAGGAGGTAATTAAGGGTAAATTCACTTATACCTCTGGCTTCTCACCAGACTATAAGCTCGACTGAGCTCTAACTATGTGTAGGGCTTTGTCTCAGTCGAATACCTACATCTGTAATTTCCTGTACCTTTAGGTCTCTGAAATGTCAAGTGTAGTTCTTCCAACCACTGAGAAACCCAACTTCTAAAGAGGTACTTTGATTTCATCTTTGTCGAGCATGAATGCAAATGAAATATTAAGGATGGATTTTGAATACATTAACCCCACGTAAGACCCTGCTTCCAACAGGAGATTAGAAGAAGCCAATAAGGAGAGATTGGCCAGTAAGTCTGCAACCCAAAGAAATCTGTTAATGGGTTCACGTCCTCATTTCCATGTATTGCTTCTCCAAGATTAGACTACAAAATAGAGGGCAAGCGTTTCCATACCACTCCTTCTTACCTACCCCAATCACAGGTAGACCCACCATGAATTATTGGGAGGATCAGTCTATCATATGCTCATTGAGCATTTAGGATGTATCAGGCATCATGTTGTTCTGGGGATATGCAAGTAAAGAAGACATAGTCCCTGTCAGCAAAAAGCTCATGGCTTAGTGGGGGATACCATTGAACAGTTAACTACAGACGTGTGGGCTAGTGGAATCTACACTAATAGGACATTCATACAACAAACATCCATAGCACAGAACAAACAGATAGACCTTTGTTCTTTGATCCTCAATAAAAAACTATACTGGTAAAATTAATATCTATCATTTATTGAGAACTTACATGCCAGGCACTATACATATATTTAGGCAAATCCTCACAACAACCCTGTGAGGTAGGCATTATTATTAGACCAATTTTGCAAATCAGGAAAGTGAGGCACAGTGAGGCATTATACAGTAGGTTGGATAGATAGCTATCATCCCATGTTAAAGTGGAGGAAACCAAAGCACAGAGAGGTAAAGTCACTTGCTCAAGATCACACAGGGAGGTAGTTTCAGAAGCGGAACTATAATAGAAAGCAGAATTACTGCTGCTAAAACCAGGGTACTTTCTGTAACACCACAGCTTTCCCCAAGCATATTTAGCTTGTTGAAGAAACTAAAACAAATGTGGCCAATTCTGTCTAGAAGCATCCAGGCCATGGTGTAGGGGAGCTGAGGCTAGGGCATGTGTCTGGCTTTTGGACATTTTGGGGAGCCTTCTGCTGTGTTTAAAGCTTGTTACTACCTTACTGGATCTGCATATACAATACTAAAGCAATTTATAAAGCCATTTCTAAAATATAAATTATCACTTTCTTTGTCATTTTTTATCACTTAGCAATTCATTCTATTTTCCACACTAAAATATCATAATCACAAATAAAATAAAAATATATTTAAAATTTTAAATATCAGTTTATAAGACTGCAGTGGCAGTGCCTGGCACATATTAAGTGCTCAATAAATATAGTCTAATGAAGGAATGCATGCATGATATTCAAAAAGTAGAAAATAACAACGCCATGATGATCTGAGGCTGCTGGATATTTTGCTGGGCTCACTCACTAGCCATATGATTGGCTCCCACACATCTGCCACATAGCATGTGTGACTCTAATTTTTATCTCAGTAAAATGACAAATGACTAGCTCCTGAGCCTTGCAGGGCCTAGGAACTGGCCAAGAAAAGTAAAATCAGAAACCCTGTCTCATCCAGCCATGATCCCGGGGACAATAATCATCAGACCCCAACAGCCATAGCCACACCCACCTGCCACAATCAGCTTCAGGGGGTTGCTGGGCTCTGACCACAAGGTGGGGAGCATCAGGATATGAGTGCGGCAGATGTAAACCCCTTCACTCTCAGGTGTCATGTTGGCAATGGAGAAGATGGCCACTGTCCCAGTTGGGACTTGGTAATCCACAGGCTCTGCATATCCCTCTTTGAACAGCATGAATACCAAATCCTGCAGCCAGCCATGGCAGTGTATGTTAACATTACATCCAGGAAGAGGAGAGTTCTCAGACTGGATCCAGAAGATGGGCTTGGGCAGCTGGCCTGGAAGGAGGGAAGGAACTATTACACAATAGAATTCAGGTAGAGTAAGGATAGTGCTGCTCAGGAGAGCTCTACTTAAATGAGCCTTCCCTGTATGGTCCTTATTTGCCACTCCGCATTTCCCCATCTAGGGTTTTCCCTAAATTGAGAGTTTGCCTTCTAAATCTGTTCCAGAGTATGAATCCTCACTCTGCATTGCCTATGGAGAGTAGGCACTTATTTACTAATTGTGGAGTGTGCACATGTATATATGCATGCATTTTAGGTAAATGAATGGGTGAATTAAACAAATCCTGCAGTAGGAAGGCAAGTTTGAATCCCAGGAGTTGGAGTTTATTCTTGATTAGCTATCTCTCTTCTTACCTGGTGCCTCCAACTCTAAAATTTTACTGGGCTCTGACCAGCCTGTCTCCTTCCAGTAGCAGCACCTGTAAAGACCTGTGTTGGACTTAGTAAGGGCACCTATGGAGAATGAAACTTGGAAGGTCTTGTAGGAAGGTCGGATACAGGTCATCTGTGTCTTATCCTTCAGCAGCAGGAACTTGCTTGAAATCTGAGAAGGGCTTTTACACCAAAGAGTGATGTTCTCCCAAGGTGCCTGGGGGTAGTTGGTCTCTATCCACAGCTCCGGTTGAGATTGCATCACTGTTATTACCAAAAATGACAAAAATGTGAGCAGCCCAACCCTTTCCCTCCCAAAGCATGCCCCACAATGTCCCTTAAAATTAGCCCTGACCCAGATTATTCATTTTGTGTTCCCTTGGGGACAGAATTATCTGCTCATGTGGGGGTGGGATAGGGACCCCAGGATATTTGTTCAAGGAATCCAAGTGAGTTGGGGAATAAAATGCAAGACTGGCTTCCTTTCCATCTGAAATAAAGCTCTTTACTATTCTGTGGGAAATCAAGTCACAAAGTGAGGGCTCTGATTCCCAACCAACCCAATCTGGGAATTGTCTTTGGGATCTCAAAGCAGTTATGTTCAGGGCAATGGAGGCAGGCTTATGTCTTGAAACATTCAGGAAGGAAGGTATTGCGGTGGCAGGACTCACTTACCTACTGATGTCGTACCCAGACTCAGCCCTGAAAAGAAATTATGGTAAAGGAAGGTCCCTTCATTGATCCCACCTACCCTCAAACCTCAATACTCTCCTCTTCCTCCCCAAGGTGCCCACTTACAGGGGTACGTATGACAGGGTTACTTGCCCCCCACCCCTTCCTTGTACTCACGAATGCAAAAAAGCAAGAGAGTGAATGTCCACAGCATGATGGTCCCCTCCCCTGGCCTGTCCAAGGTCATGGGCCCTCTGGTGCTCAATGTGCGCCTCAAGGCTTGAAGGGGTTTGCCCCTCAGCAGGTGACGAGATCTAAAAACAGAAGTGTTTTTACTCAGGGGACTTGTCCTGCTCCTTAAAGTTTAGTTTGGATCACTAAGCTACATTTGGCAACCCTACTACCTTCCACTCCCTCACAGGCATACAAGGTATTACAAAATATTACGAAGTCACCTGCTACTTCATCCCCTTGGCCCTTTTCTCCACTCCCTCCTCCACCCCACCCCCACCCCCACCCCCAGGTCTTTGCTGGTATCTAAAATGTCAGATATGTTGAAATGTCTGTTTCTCCCTGGGCTCTTAAAGGCCCAGAGGGGCGACCTAATCTAATCCAGGCAAGCAGAAGCCCTGAAGGATGAAGGAGATAGGAGGTGTAGAGACACACCTTTTCAGAATAAATACACACACACACACACAGAGTGCCAAAAATATGTATACATATTTTAAGAAAGGAAAAAAGTATTAAAATTGTAATACTCATTTTATACCCATAACAAAAGATGAATACAAGTCACATTTGACTTCTGCAGTTACAAGAGGTGCTCAAAGTGGTTACCATCAGCGTCCAGACATTTCTGATTACAGTGAACTACTGCTTGAGCAACATTGGCCAAAGTGTCCACTTGTATCGCTGTGCATGCCGTTTCAATTTCTTCCTGAGGTTCCGCCAGTGTAGCTGGTTTTCTAAGGCACAGCACATCCTTTAAGGTCCCCCATAGGTATAATTCAAGGGGTGTTAACTCAGGAGAACATTCTCAAATTTCAAATACCACTTCAAAATGGTCTTGTGCTCCTCGAATGACAACTGTGCTTCCACCATTTTCTTTGACTGCCCTGCCTGTTCAATGGTGATGCCAGCATTCATTTGATTAACGCCATCTTTTGAGCGGACGTAATACTACACTTTACTACTGTAATTCAATTCAACTTCAAAAAGTAATACATAGATAACATCTCTTAAAATGTGTATACACTTTTTGGCACCCCTGATATATATATATATATATATATATATATATATATATATATATATATATATATATATATGTATATGTATATGTATATATTTTGAGTCCTCCAACAATATAGCAAAGGAAGTGTTCCTAACATCCTCATTTTGCTGGCAAGGAAACTGAGATTTAGAGAGGATATATAATTTTCCCAAAGTCAAAAGATAGTAAATATCAGAGCCAAAATTCAAATACATATTTAACTCCAATGCCTATGCTCTAAAACCAGTCTTTACAGGCAGCCTTTCCCCTCATTCTCACCCTCCCATAACCCTCCCATCTCATCCCATCCATGCCTTCCTTCTGTGGAATGCTTCAGATCCAATATTATTCTCATTCTTATTTCTCACCCCCCCAAACCTCAAAATCTCCATCTCAAGTAGGTGTTGGGGAATCAAGCTGATTGAGCTAATTAATATAAGATGTAAATGATTTATTGGCTGTCCATAATTTATAAGTATTTTTGTTCATTGCCCCTAAGGGAAAAAAAAATAATTGTTTCAATTTCAGGGAATAGGGCAAAGATTTGAGTTCCAGGAGGCCTCCTCATTGTCTGAAAATCAGTACTGACAACAGGCCCTGCACATACACAAGGTAATCAATCCCCTTATGTTTTCCTGCCTTCTCCCACCCCACCCAGTGATTCCTTTTGCCAAGGAGAGTTATATCTCCACTACACAATCTCGGGCTATCTGTCTTTCACCAACTCTATTCAGAGTCTGAGATCCTGGCTGACCCCAGTCAGTTGTTTCATTCTATCTCAGTAGAGTGGGGTAAGAGAGGGTCCCAGAACAGAAAGGGGCTGATTTTCCTTCCCAGACTGATCCTAGTACCGCAGCCTCTAACTTGTCCAGTGCTAACACTGGGCAGATGGGGAAACAGGGAAAGGGATATTGATTTTCAAACATCTGGGCTGTAGGAAGCAGGCAGACTGTCAGATATCCAAGGAGGCACAATTTCGTTTTGCATTTCTCCCTTGGCATTGAGGGATGCTCAAATTACTTTCCCTGAACTTTTCCTATCTGTAAAGTTGGGGAATAATATGTACCTAGCATTGTTGTGTTAGATCAAAGATAATATATGTACAGCGCCAGGCACATAGTGAATATTTCATAAAAAGGTGGCTATTTTTCTTCTTCTCAAAGGGGACAGCAACCTGATACAGGAACCTAAAGATGTTCTTTACATCTTACCGCTTACAGCCTTTTGTACGTACTCCTCCAGGCCCATGCTTGGGTGCCACCCTGTTGCTTTGTTCCCCTGAGACTTGGGGTCAGGATTTATTGGGGAAGTCAGGTTCTACTGCCAAGGGAAAGGTTCAACCTGGGTTTCTTCCCATAAATGCCATCTGAGAGTCCAGCCTTCCCACTTGGACCCCTAAACCAAGGGTTTGCCTCCTGGGGGCTAGAGTGGAATCAGGGAAATTGGGCTGCTCAGCATGGCTAAACCCTCCCCAATCACTAAGAAAACTGTACCATTTATACCAACCAAAATGATGAATCTTAGGCCCAGGGAACTTGGAAAGCAGCTGAAAGCTTCAGGTTAATTAGCCATGCACATTTTGGGTCTTTCACATCCCCACCCAACCCCCAACTTCAGCAGTCTAGCCTTACTACCCTTCGCTTCTACTCCACCCCAACTGCTTTCCCCACCCTTAGGTAGCGCCAAAGTGCTTTTGACGGTGACATACCCGGAATATCTAATGGCTTGCCCCCCTGCATAGCTTTAAGGGCTCCAGGAATCAAAGAGGTTTGGGGCTCAGCAGGGTGCCGGGTGCATGCTCAGCGGAGGGTTTGGAGGGAAGACTGATAAGGACAAGGAAGATATCTACCGTGCCCAGATTCTCAGCGAGGCAAGGCTAGGATGGGGAGGGAAGAAGAAAGGAAGGGATGAAGAGGGTGGGGGAAGACGGGGGCAGTTTGATTTACGGCGGTTAATTACAGCGGGGAGACTATTGTGGGGTTTTGTTTAGGATCTGATGGCCAGTATTTAATCTTCAGCCACTGGACTATGCGCTCATTTGCAGGTACTTACGGTAGTTGACGGCCGGCTCAGATGTTGGAGATTCTCCAGCGAGCTCCTCCAGATGCAGCAAACTGCCCGGCGTGAGAAGAGCTGTCTAAGGACAGCCTCCCGGGCTTCGCGCCCCGCCTCCCTCTCTCCCGCCTGCTCGCAGTCCCGCTCCAACCTCCTCCACTCCCTCTGCCAGGCTCTGGGAGCCCACCTGCCTAAACTCTGCTTGACACCTGCAGTCCTCTGACAACCAGGATTTCTATGCCCCTCCCAACTCTCAGCCTCTCTCTCTCAACTCTCTGCAGAGATTGCTGGAGCCTAATTCAGACCTCTGCCCCCTCCCCTGTTGCTCAGAGTTTAACTGGGTCACTGTATTCTGGAGGGGAGAGGGACAGCTCTTAAGATTGCCAAAGCTGTAGATCCCTCCTCTCCAGCTCCCCAATGTGTTTAAAGGGATCTCAGATCTTCTTCCGCCTGTTTAATGCCCCACTTATGCATAAACATTACCACCATGGTTTAAATGCTTACTATGTGACTCTGGGCCCTAGGTATCTACTATTTCTAATCTTCATAACAATTCTACAAGATGTGCTAATTCCCTCAATTTTACAGATGAGGAAACTGAAGCTCAGAGAGGGTTAAGTAACTTGAACAGCCTTCAAAGTCCAGGTTGGGATAAAAGCCTAGGCTTTAGAGATATACAAATTAAGATTTTAGTCCAGGTTCCATTATTCAGTAGCTGAGTGACCTCAAGTGAGTTACTCTCTGAGTCAGCTTCTGCATCTGTTAAAAAAAAAACCAAACTATTGCACAGGGCTTCAATGAGATAGTACAAGTAAAACTTATAGCACAGTAAGCTTGGTACATGGTAGGTGCTCAATAAATGGTAGCTACTGCTGCTACCACTACTACTGTTATTAACCTGTAAAGCATCCCCCAAATGCCCTAGAGTGACATGATTTCAATGATGTAGACAACCTTTCAGTAAGTTAGGTGGCCTTGAAATAGTTTTTGAAATAATAATGTATAGATAAGATACTACCCAAGATCCTGACATATGTGATGGGATCAAAGTATAGTATCTAATAGATTCACAGATCAATTGATTGTTGGAAGAAATAGCCACATTTTTCTTTATGTGCATATTTTCACCTTCATGAAAGATTAAACATTATCTACAGAAAAATACTGTAATTTGCGAGCGAAGTATGTAAAAATGCAATAACAGCTTTTTTTAATTAAAGTTTATTGGGATGATAATTGTTAGCAAAGTTATAGATTTCAGGTGAACCATTTTATAATACATCATGTATATATCACATTGTGTGTTCAGCACCAGAACAGAGTCAGTTTTCATCACCATATATTTGATCCCCTCTACCCTTATCTACCACCCCCCTCTCTTTTAATGAGAAAATTGAATACCATATCTTCATGCATCAGGTGATATCAATTGTGGCTTCCTGGCACCTTTTTCCCCCATACACCATTATAAACTGCAGATTATCACATAAGGAGTAGAATAGCCATATTATTATAAATCTGTTTTTTGGGCAGCAATTATTTAGCCTCTCCAAGCTGCAGTTTTCTTATTTGTAAAATGAGGATAATAATTGTACTTACTGTCACACAGAGTTTGGGGTAGGGTTGAATGAAAATCCCCCTGTAAACCACTGTATAGTGCCTGGGACACAGCAAGCATCCATTAATTCCATAAATGCTGAGTATTTTCTTTGTGACAGGCGTTGTTGTAGATGCTGACAATTCAGAGAGAATGGCAGTTTCTGCTGTTAAGGAGTTTGTAGTCTAAGGATAAACAATGGTAGAGAATGAGGAGTGGGAGCGAGCCAGAGAAGGAGGTGCCGAAAGAGTCAGAGGATTGCAATAGGAAAGACCTGTGGCAAGGAAGGCAGGGAGAATTGCAAGCAGTTTGCTGTTGCTGTGGGCTTAAACTAGGGCTGTGAAAGCAGAGAAGGAGAGGACAGCAAATGTTCCTGAAACATTTAGGAGGTAAAATTGGCCAAATATGTTGTTTTTTTGGAACACAGTAGTCAAAGTCATTATCTGTCAGGGTGAGAATATGTATGCAAATTTTCAAAACATTTATATAGAAATCACTATAATAGTAATCATATTTATAGGCACTGTTGATGAAAAACATTCAGCCTAAGAGAAAACTTATGAGTTTATTTGAGCCAAACTGTCGACAATTGCCGGGAAGCAAAATCTCAACGGATTGAGAAAATGCTCAGCAAAATGGCAGTTTGCAGTTTATTTCACACATAAGATCAAAGGAGGAAGGTTACATGAAATCCACTGGTGACAGATTAAGGAGGTGGGAGAGAGCAAAGAGGGGAAACCTCTGGGATTGGATAAAAGTAAATTGGAGAGACAGGGACTTCTTTTACATAGGTGGGTGTAGGATGGCTAACAGTCAGCCTTTTTACAACTCAAAGAGATGGTAATCAGGAGATAAGCATGATAAGGAGGAATGTTGCAGTTTCCAGCTCTGGTCCAGAAAAAGGATTACTGACATTCCTAAGATGTTATCTTAGGTGCAGAAAAACAGAGAGGCCCACTGAAAAGGCACAGACTAACTATGAAGGAAGCTAAAGATGTGACTTCCCACCATAGCCCACTTGGTTATGAAAGTGTTTTTATGCTCACACCATGTTATGTGGTTATTTTCAATCTCCTGAGCTTGTCAGGTTTAACCTGTGGCCCCTTTTCCGTCCACAGCACCATATTTATTAACTCATTGTGTCCCCATAACAACACTATGGGATAGCTATCATTATCAGCCCCATTTTACAGGTGAAGAAACTGAAATGTAAAGCCATTAAACAAATTACCTGATGCCTCACAACCAGCAAGTGGCAGAGCTAGGATTCACATCCAAATCGTCTCTGTATACAGTCCTATGTTTTGTTTATGTTTTTGTTTTTGTTCTTTTAACTGAAACCACTTTATTGATTTTAGATATTACTAAAAAGGGTCTTCTATAGATTTCTGAAAATTTTTATGCAAAGTAACTTTGTAGCTCTATCATTCTTTTTTTTTTTTTGGATTGAGTTATAATTGACATACAACATTATGTTAGTTTCAGGTTACAACATAACAATTCAAAATTTGTATATATTGTGAAATGCAGTCCCATGTTCTTAACCACTACCTTATGCTGTCTCAGCATTGAATGGATACTTGGAATGATACAACTAAAAAAAAAAAAAGATGTGAAATAGAAAAGCACCAATCGAATGCATTTTTAATAATGTAGAAAAAAGGTAATGATAGTGTCCCCCAGCTCTCTGTAAGTCCTTGGGCTGAGGCTTGTGTTCTTCGAACAGCAGCCTGAATCTAGAGCCTAGAAGCCCCACTACCTGGCCATGGAAACCTAAAAAGGTCTTGGGACTATGTAGGTGAGAGTACCACTCACGTTTATCTTTTGCCCTGGGACACTATGGAATCTTGAAATGACTTAATTATTCAGGTTTCATAGAAGCCCCTCATTCAAACTATGACTGGCAATTGAGATAGCAGTCTCCGTATCTAGTTCTTAAACTTTGCAGTCTGCCTGCAGATGGAGAAACGTTCTCTGGCCATCCTCCTTAGAGAAAACTTGAGTGGCCCAATATTATAAAGATGGTGGTACAGGCCAACAGGGTCTGAGGCTGTGTCATAACTGAGATGGAGTTCCTTATGTTGGCTCTGCTGGCCTAACCCCATCAGGAATCCAGAAGGTCTGTGGCTCTGTGTCTGAATCTTACATGTTAAGACAGGGGGATTGCAATGGTGGCACTAAATCTTCTATTTTGAGATTTGGTCTCTGGTATAACTTGATTTAACAAGTGTAATTTAGCTTGGGATTTTTTGAAAGCTTTCTTTTCTTTCTTTGTTTCCTTTCAGCCAAATGTTAATGATTCTGCTTATACATTTACTATGCATACCAGTTTTAGTGGTTCTGTTTACCTCAGCCCACCCAATACAGGCCCTGTGACTTGGGAGAGGTTTTGCATCTGTATGGGATCCACTCCTGGCTCCAACTTAAATCTACATAACATATGCAAAGATTGCTATAACCAGCTTAATTGCACCTTCCCCTACCCCAACAGATCAAGCTGAACTCAGTAGAAAATTCCACTACAAGCTGAAGCAGTTTACATCCTGGTTAGAAAATATAAGAAAATATAAAATTTTCTAACCAGGATGTAAACTGCTTCAGTTTGTAGTGGAATATAAAACTTGAGATGAAACAAAGACTCGACACAATAGTTTGCAGTAGTTTTCAGCAGACTCTGCCCAGCCGACCCTCCTCCTACTTTAATAAATCTTCCTTCTGTATCTCTACCTGACTCGTGAATTCTTTCATGACCCACGAGTGAGCAGCCACAATATTACACACACTCACACACACACACTCCAAGAAGCCTGAGTTTCTCTCCTGGTTTATTACTCTAAATTTGGCTGATATTAAACAACTCCTCTTTCAAGGACTGTTTTGAGAATGACCACTCTTATTCGTGGTGGCTAGGGCCCCTCTTACTCTCCATTCTCTTAAACTGGTGGGATGGACACGAGGGGGCTGGCATAGGAGCTCCCACCCTCACTCTCTTGGAAAGTGGTGATACCACAAACTATTCCTGAGTCATACCCCCTCTCAGTTTCACTCCTTAAGCATGGGGGTAGAAGAGGATTCCTCCTGCAAAAACTTCAGAATCAACACATGGATTATGAGACAAGTGTTAAACACAGAATTTTATTGAATACATGCTATTCATATTGAAGTAGGGAGTATGGTAAGGGTAGGACTAATGTGATTTGTAAGACAGGGTTTCTAAGCTCCAAAGTCTCTCAGCCTAGAGATAAAAAAAGAGCATTGTCTTACAAAAGCTGTAGTGAGGGCCACTGGAGCGCTAGAAATGCTTCAAGAAGGTGGGGCTCAAAGGAGGTGAGTCACCAAGGGCCATGTAGGTGCACAGGGTAGTCTGGGAAGCCTTTCTTTATAACTGAGTCCAGCATAGGATGATGAGATTTTTTTAAAGCTAAATCTGTCTTATAGTCAAGCCAGGAGACACACAGGGCAAATCTGGCCTTTTCCCAGTAATATGCTGAAGCTGGATAACAGTGGTTCAGGAGAGCTGAATGTGTCATCTTATCTCAACCCAGCATTCAGCAATATCACGTTGGCAGTTTAAAATTGGCCATGAACAGATAATTTACGTCACTGAATAAGTAAATGCTATAAATCAGTTCCCCTCCCCTCCCTCCC
>NW_017731560.1:1937563-1943098 GCF_001890085.2 Hipposideros armiger
CCTCCCCCACTGGAACTGTTTGTTAAACATTTACTAGCAAACCACTTTTATCCAGTTTTAATTTCAGGCTAGTGATTCTCACTGGTAAACAAGAACTGCCAAGAATCCTGATAATTTTCTTACAATCTCAAGAGAGTGATGAGCATTGTCTACCCCCCCACACACATTCCAATGCTGTGGTAAGCCACCTAAGGACTCTGTCAGATCTCTACAGCATTTGGCACATTCAAAGTTTGCTAATTAATATGTTTTAGTACCCCTCCCCACTCCCTAGTAAGTTTCAGCCATCATCTTCTGCAGTGGAGAGGGTATGTGGAGCAGACAAGTAAGGAACTAAGGTGTGACTACACAAGCAGTGTTCTGGGACAGTAAGGCCCACCCAGACAGATTAGGTTCCAACAGAAAGACCTGGTAGAGGTTGGAGTTTTGGAGGTGGAAAGTACCTTATTTTAAAGGTGGAAAGGGAAGCTGGAGCCCACCCACAGAGCTTGGATTTCAATTTATTCTTTGTCAGGCATTTCAATTGTTAAGGGCTCAGTTTGGGACATTAAGTCCCTTGCAGAAGTTGTAACTAAGGGTATTTTCGGGACTGTGAAAGGAAGATTCCTACAATAAATGCAATGCAGGTGATGAACCAAACTGAAACTTATTTAATCAAAATACTCATGGTGAGCCATAAAGCATTATGAGCCATAATCATGAAGGCCTGCCTGTCACAAAGCAAACCAAGACTGGGATTACCTAGGTAAATTTAACTGAAGGTTAACGGGTGGATAGAGAAAATGAGGTATTTTTGTGTTCCAATCTAATATGGACACAAGGTTCTGTTTGGCCCATGTAGTTTACCCGAAAGGTAAACTACTGATCCACTGTTCCCAAATTATAATCCTCCTAGCATCACAAGATGCCTTTTATTTATATGAAGAACAGCAAGAATATATGTGTGTGCTTATATGTTGTGTGCATCTGAGTATATGGGGCGGGGGTTCAGGAGTAGACTTATAAAATGAAGGAGGGCTCTGAGGGTGGGCTGCCAAGTGTTCCAGGGTCCATCTTTTCCTGTGTTAGATATAAGTTGATAGCCCCAGTAGAAAAGAGGTGCCCTTGCCCCACTGCCTGGGGTGGGCAGGCTCTAATGAGCAGTTTAGGTCTGACACAGGCAGGATGCTTTAAACTGCCTACGCCAGGAAAGCCTTTTTCTGTGAGTTTACCTTGCCTTCAATGTATCCAAATTGTAGGCATTTTCATAGGTGGGTGAGGAGGAGGGAATATCATTCAGGAACATTTAATCACTTGTCTAAAGTAAGGTATAGAAGTGAACAATTGTGTTCTTTTATTCCGATTTATTTTGTGATTAACCCATTATATAATAAAAGTTAAATGGAGTTATCTAAACTGCAAGAGCAACACAAATTAGCAATTTACAAACATGATTGCAACATCACTCACTGTTTACAATCTGTTTCTAAAAATATCAGTTTATAGGAAATCATTTCAATGTACATGCTTCTCTTAGAGTTCTACTTGATTTTTGCTCAAGGATATAGTGAGATTTTTTGGAAGATCTAAGTACCCTTGACAGAGGGTGGCGGGGGGGGGGGAGAATGTTTTATCTAAACAAGTCTGTTAATTTCATATAATTTATTGCTTTCAGATTCACAATAAAATTATTATTATTATTTTTANTAGTTGTGGAGGACGTTGCTTCACTGGCCCAAGTTGGCACCATCATTGTGCTCTTCCCGGGCGAGGCAGATCAGTCGCTGGCCTCTGGACGGCTGCTCACTGCGGCTGCTGGCTGCTCATGCTGGCTGCTGGCTACACACAGTAGTCCATGGCAACCCACTGCAGCAGGGGCTGCAGCCTACGTCGTCGTAGTCAGAGACCCACGGCAGCCCAGCTCCAGGTTGAGCTATTGTTCAGCATCTTAGCTGTGGAGGGCAGTGTCACTGGCCCTCATATGTGGGATCCGAACCGTGGCCCTCTGGTGTCCCAAGCCAGATCTTAACCATCGCGCCACTCGGCCGGCCCAAAATTATTTTTTCTTATTTTATCTATCATATTCCAATGACTGCCTATCAAAATCACCCTTATCATCTTGCTGTATTCATATCCTGTCTCCTATTTATCCCTCCTTCATCACTTTTCATTTTCTATTTCACTTTTTTCATCCTCCCTTTTCATGCAGGATGGATGGATTAATAGACAGACAGACAGATGATAAATGTTAGATATAGATAGATAGATAGATAGATAGATAGAAATAGATATACACACACTTAATAACACTCGGTCAACATTCTAGTTTTGCTTAGTTTTTCACTAATTACCCTGGCAAAAATGCAATTGATTGTAAAAATAACATCTACAGTCTAGCAAGAAACTGGGCTTTGTACGTCAATTTAGTCATTTATCTCCAGGAGCACCCTCTTTCTGGGGTGCACCTGTTTGCAATAAAACCAGCAGTTTTGAAGTTTTTCTGACAAATGTGTTGGAGTCATCTTGACTGTCAAGGATTCTCTCATATTCAAATAGGAAAGACAGCTTGGTGGATGGTGCACTTGGGGCTTCAGACCCAGGAACTTCGGCTGGTAGCAGATCTTGTTCCAACTTTGTCTCTCTTCCACGGTAAGGCAGACAGAAGTCAGGTGTCAGCCCTATCTTTGCCTTGTTGAAAATCACTTGTTTTTTTTCTGAGCAGCTTGCAGGATGATTTCTTTTTCTTTCCAGGTTAAGAACTGTAAAATTATATGGTTGGGACTTTCAGTTTGAGAGGTATATTTGAGTGGGGACCTGCAAATTCTCTCAGTGTGTAAGTTGAGATCTATGTTTGGCTGTGGAAAAATTTTTTCAATAATTTCCTTAATAACAGTTTCAAGATTACTCTCATTTTCTGCACTTTCAGGGATACAAGATACACGAATATTTTACCTCCTTGATGTGTTTTCAAGATCATTACCTTTTTGGTACTGTGAAGAGCTGTTTGCTTAAATTTTTTATCTTTTGAGACTGAAGCTCAATTTGGTCCTCATTTGTACTGATTCTCTCTTCCATGATATTCATCCGGTAATTTTCCTCTCTCAGGGTTTCTTTCAATCTTGTGACCTCAATTCATTGGTGTCCTGTAGTTTTAGATGAGCTTTTCCTGTGTGCTTTTCAAAATGTCCACATTGTCCTGTATCACAGTCAGGGTGGAAAACATCAGCTCCCTCATGTTGGCCCTTTCTCTGGGTTCTGCCTGCTACTCCTGCTGGCCAGCTAAATCTCTTGAAATCTCTGAGGTCCCTGGTTTCTCTGCAGCAACACTGTACTTCTTGCTTGCTCCTAAGCTTGATGTCATCTTTTTCTCATTCTTTTGAAACTTAGGTAGTTTTCATTTTTCTTTTTCTTGCTCTCATAGCTGAGGCTTCTGTTGGCTTCAAGTTGTTTCCAAAGCTCAGCAATTTGGTTCTGCACACAGCTGCTCTCTCTATTCTCTCCCCCAGGAGCTCAAGAGCTGGGGTCTTTTAATCAAAATTCAACACCTATTTTAAGCTGAAATACTCAGAAACACTATAGGAAATTAATGTATAATTAACTGATGTGCTTTCCTGTAATAACGTTGGGAGTAAATGCTTCATAGCCCTACAGGTAAGATAAAGAAATCCATAAATGCCTAATTAAAAAATAAACACACACATATATAAATATGTAAGTACACTAAATATCTGAATACATACATATATAAACACACCAAAAACATAATATGAATGAAGGCATAAATACATAAACATGGAAATAAATATGTACCTAAAATGAGCCTCGTGTTCAGAGTATTTAGCTTTTTCCTGATTGAGGTTACAGAGAATATGTTTCTGGTCAAGCAGAAACTAGGTGCATTAGAATTATAAAGTAGAGAGTGAGAAGAGTTCATCTAAATGTTTCAGTGTTTGTGGAAAGAGATTTTGACTTTGTGTCAGGGGGGTTTAAATTTCAGTCCTGGCAGAGCCACTTACTAGCTGTGTAATCGTGTGACATTTGGCAAGTTATTGAATGTTGTATGAGTCCCCACCTCCTCATCAGTCAAATGAGTATTCAATAACTGTGAGTTATATCTGAATATAAAACTCTCTGTTAACCTCAGCCTATCCATGTTTTTATTTATTTATTTATTTATTTATTTATTTATTTATGTCTCTTTGCAGTGATATCTGGGATTTAGAATGGTGATGATGGTGGAGGTGGAGACAGGACAGTGACGGAGAGGGGGAAATTTAAATAGAACTCAAAAGGATACTCTCTCGGGTCCCATGGCATCATCTTTCCTTTTGAACAATTAAAAATATGTATTCAGCTTGATTATATCTAAAATATTGTAGAAAGTGATAAGCTAGATGAGAAAATAAACTCTGCCTTCAAGATCATGATCTAGTGGGGATGGCCAAGTGGCTCAGTTGGTTAAGCATTCGCTTGGGACGCCAGCTCTGAGCAGCAGGGCCCTGGTTTAGATCCCACAGTAGGGCCAGTGACGCTGCGCCCTCTACAGCTAAGATGGTGAACAACAGCTCGACCTGGAGCTGGGCTGCCGTGAGTGGCTGGCGACGGTGTAGGCTGCAGCAGGGCTGCAGTGGGCTGCCATGAGCTACCGTGAGTGGCTGGCAGCCAGCGTGAGCGGCCAGCAGCCGGCAAGAGCTGCCATGAGCTGCCGTGAGTGCTTGTCCAATGGCCAGCGAGCGACTGCTTCACCCTGGAAGGGCGCAATGATAATACCAACATGGGCCAGTGAAGCGACGTCCTCCACAACTAGACTGAAGAACCAAAGGACAGTAATTTGTCTGTTCCCCTTCCCCAATTCCCCCCCAAAAATCTTTAAAAAACATGCAAAATAGATCCATGTTCATAGTTAAGTATAATATAATGCAAAGCATGGTAAGCTTTGAAAGAAAGAGTATCAAACAAAGTATTATGGGAACATAGAAGGAAAAAATGTTAATTCTGATTGGTAGCACTTAGGAAGTTCTTCATTCAAGTTCCCCAGACTCAAGCATTATTAGGCATGGTGAGGACACCTGTAAGGCTTCCTACTCCAAAATATCTGCCTCACCCACCTGATGCCTCCCTGACATTCTGCCACATAATTCACTTTTTTGGAATTCAGGGCAAAGAAGTGCATTTATGGCAGCACGAGGTATATGCAGAGTGGTTGGAAATGAGACTAGAGACATGAGCAGCAGCCAGGTCCTTATTGGCCATATGTGCCCCAACATCACTTTTTAGTAAAATCTCTTATTTGTGCAAAATTGAAAGGCCAGGTCATGATCTGGGTCTAAAGGGAGGGCTTCTAACCAAGCAGAAAATGACCTTCTCTATCTTCTAAGGCTCCCTGACATTATGCTATCCTGGGCACAGATCCTTAGGGACAGGTCTCAGAAGCCACTTTTTTTTTTAAGATTTTTATTGGGGAATTGGGGGGATGGGAACAGCGCTGGGGATTTGGGGGAAGGGGAACAGACAAGTTGCTATCCTTTTGTTCTTCAGTCTAGTTGTGGAGGACGT
>NW_017731560.1:1943183-1985780 GCF_001890085.2 Hipposideros armiger
AGGAGCTGCAGCCTACACCGTCGCTGGTGACTCACAGCAGCCCAGCTCCAGGTTGAGCTGTTGTTCAGCATCTTAGCTGTGGAGGGCAGTGTCACTGGTCCTCATATGTGGGATCCGAACCGGGGCCCTCTGGCGTCCCAAGCCAGTTCTTAACCATCGCGCCACTCGGCCGGCCCAGAAGCCACTTTTTGAGCAGTCAGTCCACCTGTCCCTCTAACTCAGGCTCCTAGTAGTTCAGGTTTGTGTTTCAATAGGAAAAAAAAAACAGAGATGGGGTAGTTTGCAATTAGAATTATACATATTAAATACCCATATGTGAAAAAGCCTTTTCAGAAGCCCAGTAATTTTCAAATCAGGGTCTGTCTTAGACTCCAATGTGTACAAGCAGATATTTTTTGACAGAGCTTGGAGAAAGACAGTTTAGAGTGGGAGATGGTGTGTAGGAAACAGAAAACCAAAATTAGATGCAGTAAATGCAAACGCAAAAGGTAATTTCATCTGATTCTCACCTGAATTCTGAAATACTTAAAATTGATATAGGAAATTAGTGTAAGTACTTGATGGGATTCACCTAATTAAAATTAGAACAGCTATTTGGTACCTCTACATTGAAAACAACTAAAAAATAGTCAGTGCTCTGAGTGCTTAGGTACTATGAGGTCTTATGAGATTTTTTCATTTGTGCATTTATTAAAAATATTTGTCGCATGCCTACTTTGCTTTCTAGTTATGAGGATACATCAGTGAACAAAGCAGAAAAAGCTCACATATTAATCAATGAATATTTTTACTAAGTATATGGGTAAATAAATTTTCTAATGCTTGAATGTAAGAAGATCCTTTCTTATAATTTTACCATTACTAAAGATATAGAACTGAACTTTGCAGCAAACTTTGGCAACTGAATTTTTGGATGTCATTTAGTAGTGTCTGGGATTGGTTGTGTGGAAGACTGAAGAGATTCTTGGTCTTATCAAATCTCCTTTCCCTGAACCCCTTTATTCAGAATCAAGTGAGCAAGTTGGGGAAGAAGGGAAGGAGTGTAGGAGAAAGATTGTAGAAAGACTTTTATATGTTTAGAAAGGAGTAGAGGAAAAGGTTTAGCTACTTGCCATTAAAAATATTTTAAATTAACTATGTGACATTTACTTACAAAAGATTTTTTTCTTAATATTTTAAAAAAGATCTCCAAAAACTTAGGATGGCATAATTCAATGGGGAAAATTGCAGTGTCAAAGAAATCTATACTACAATTGTTGTTAGGCACTATGATGTTAAAAATATATATTAACTAATGGAAATAATGCTGGACACTAATTAAAGTATCCAAATGACTTGTCATTATTAATAACTCTGTACTTCAACAAGGAGCACTTGCTGTGTAAGTTCTGTGACTATCCTGGGCACAGCATGACAATATTTTAAAAATATGTGCCCCACGAAAGAATCCCACTTGAAATAGCTGTGAGATGGTGCCAAAAAGTTACCAAGTGGAACTTAGCACAGACTCAGAATGAAGTGGAAATTTGTTCTTATGACTTCAGGAAGTAGTTTAAATTTTATACTTTTGAAAATATATGAGACAGACTTAATAACATATGGTTTCTTGAATTTCAGATGGTTAACTCCAATGCTTATTCAAAACCAACCTTTATTGAATGCCCACTATAAACAAGGAACCATCAAATATTTAGTGGAATAAAATGGGTGAAAGATGGAAGGAAGGAAGGACAAGAGTGTAAAACCCTTTGCACGTATGTTGGCAGCTAAAAGTTTAATAAAACACATTCACTGCCCTTCTAGTAACTAAAAGTTTAGAAATGGAGCAAAGACATGTAAACAAAAACAAGAGTACAATGTGCTAAAGTTTGATAAGAAAAGTGTAGAAAAAATGGTCATGGAAGTTCAGTAAAGGGTAATGTTCTTAATATTCTTTCCAGCTGAGGGGATCAGTGAAAGCCTTGTGGATAAGGTCACATTTGAACTGAACTCTGAAATATGGTCAGATTAATCCGGCAGCTGTAAATATTAGATGGTTAGTTATCCAAGTGTAGAGAGGGTGATTTGCTCATCTGTGTATTCCTCTATGCCTAATGCAGAAATAATGCTAAATAATCACTACTATACACGTATATCACGTGTTTACTATTTGCCAGGCACCGTGTTAAGCATTTTTCCATACATTGTCACATTTACCATCACAACACTCCTGTGGGGTGCTTATGTAATACAGCAGCAGCAGCAGCAACGATATTTGTTGAATGCTGTAAGTCAGGCTCTGCTTTAATAGCTTTATGTCGCTATTAGTATCCCTTTCCTACATATGAGAAGTTGAGGTTCAGAAAGGTTAAGAAACTTGCCAAAGATCACACAAGTTAGTGAGAAGTAGAGCTGCAAGTTAAATCTAGGTCATGGCATTCCAAAACCTGGGTTATCATAGTTCAGTACCTGTTACCTAGAAAGGAGTTAGGAATTTTGAGTAAATAAGTGAACAAAAATTGAAACAGGAAAGAAAAGAGCTATTGTGAAGATGGAAACCACCAAATCTGTAAACTACAGCAGAAAGACTGAAAGAGGCAAAACTGCCACTGTTTTCTTTTAGCCTAAGCTAAGAAATGTAAATAGTTTCCCCTCTAAAAGATGAGCTACCATGTACTGAATTTTTAAAAAACGATTTTTATGAAGCATTTGAGAAATGTTATGATTTGTTTCACATACATATATAGATATAGATATATCTACATATATCTATAGATATAGATATATATATAGATATCCCATAAATGTTACATAAAAAAGACTTTAAAGAAAACAAAGTGTTCATGCCGGTCATGTTTTATGTGGTGGACAATTATTGGTGATGCTGTTCTATTTTCTTCATCCTGGTATTTTCTACTGTGACAACAAATAAATTATGATAAAAAACTTTTTTTAAAAGTGTAACGTTTTAGGGCAGATTTAAAACATAATCAGAATTCCTTGTTGTTAGGAAATATAAACTTAAATATTTAAGGGTGATGTGGATATTATATTTTCAACTTACTCTTGAATGGTTCATAAAAAAGCATATACATATACATTTTTATATGTGTATATATACACATACATATATGGAGAGTATTATTAATATATATATACACACAAATATATACATATATGTATGTATAAAATAGAGACAGCACAAATATAATAAAATGTCAAAATTTAGAGAAGCTGAGAGAATAGTATTATCTAGGAATTTTTTATACTAATCTTGCAACATTTCTTTAAGTCTAAATTTATGTTTAAAGTACAAAAACACGCCAGTTTGAATAGATAAAGCAAAAAAAAAGCCAAGAGGAAATGTGTGTGCATAGTGTGTGTATATTTTATAGTATATAAACTATATATGTTTATATATGTAGTACATACATATACTATAATTTTAGATATAATAAAGAAAATAATCATAAAATTTATGATAACCATAGTCATAAAATATCTACTCTTCTTATAGCTCTTATTTCCATTGATTTTTTTTCCTTTTGACAATTCCAACCTATCCTTTCTAGTTGCCAATTATACCATAAGAAACCCATTGCTAGTTTGCACAATTGGTCATGTTGGCTACAGTATTATTTCAAAGGCTAACTTCTGTTTAGCTTCTTCAAAATCACCTTGAGATAGTCGAGTCTTAATGTATTTTTACCATTTTTACTGAACGAACTAGTTGTTTAGTTGAATTCACTTGGGTATTTGGTTAAATAGACAGTTGGTAGGGGGCTTTTGGAGAGTGAGGTGGAGAGATAAGTTGAACTAATGGATCAATTAATCCAAATGGTGAGTCTTTTATGCAAATACAGATTGCCATGGAAACAAAACAAACACAAAACAATAAAACAAAAAGAAGAAGAGACACTTATGAAAGGTTTGTGAAATTGCTTTTAGTTACGCTGTCTAATTTTCATTAGGTCAGATCTGATGACTGTTATTATTTTTATCATCTATGTATAACACCATTGTTCCTTTCCCCCAATGTGCTCATAGATCCATTTTGTTCATTTACATTCACAACAATGCTGTTAAATAGAGCCAAGGTACATGGGGCCAATGCTTATTTTCTTAGCTAGCTTAATATATAGCAACTAATTACATTAAAAACAATCTGTTCAGAGGCAATGGTATGTGACTGAATGTTGACATGCCATATATAATATAGCTATTATAACTGATAATGGTCATAAAACTTATTATATGTTTGAAAGATGTTTTTGAATAGTATTCTTACCATTTATAATGGATTAGATATAAATGGAGCAGAATTGGAAATATACTAATTATGCATTGTAGATTGAGAAAGTTTTCTTTGAATTTGTGTTCCCACAGAGTTTAGAGAGAGACATACAAGCTAAAAACGACTTGAATTTTCCCTTAAAATGGGAAGATCATTCTGTGGTTTTATAAATCCATCACCTTATAACTTAATGTTATCTGCTGGAAATCATTCAAATGGGAAACATACAGAGAGGTTTTACTGAAACTCATGTTTATCACAAGGTAATAAGGTTAGACTGAGATATTTTAATATAATTTTAATTTTGGTTCTGAATAACTTGTATCTCTTCCAAGGTTAAAAACACAGAAAGTATGCATAAACACAAAGTAAGATTTTAAAATTTCCTGAAATACATTAACCATCTCATATATATAACAAATACCTTGTTTGTTTGTGACCATCTCAACATTAAGCTAGATAAAAAATTGCAAAAATGAAGGGAGTTTTATCTATGACGCTGTCCATTGCTCACCAACTAGGGACTCTGGTTGTTTTTGCAACATTGAAAAATGCTGGGAACAGTCCAGGTATATGCCACTTTTTTTCCACCTAAGGCTGAAACAGACAGCAAAATGAAGAATTTAAATTTGTTATTTCTCAACAGGTTAAATTTGACAACATTTACATTTTAAAGATGAATTTTGAAAATCTAAATGCCCTTGAAAGCTTAATTATCTGTGCCTTCATTCCAAAAATTAATTTTCAGAATAAAAACAAAACAAAATAGGATATTTACTTGACTGCAAAATTGATGAGAGTTATTTTTAAAAACTCTGAAATAAGTTTAGTAATACATATATCAAAAATAATTTCTAAATATTCACAAACATAAATATGAATTCTTCATTTGGGTCCATAAACAACCAGATGCACAAACAAAGGATGAGATGTGGCTAAGCAGCAACACACACACACACACACACACACACAAAGATTTAGGGGTTTTCAGGGACTGTAAGCTCAGTCTTATTCAGTTGTGTGTTGTTGCTGCACAAAAAACTAAATCCAACTTCATCTGCATTAATGTAAAGATAGAGTTGAGAAAAGGGGGTGATAATACAGCCCAACTCTGTGCTTGGCAGACCTGTACTTGAAGTGTTGAATGAAAATAGCAAAATGGGTGGAGCGACATTTGTGCAGCAGCCACAAGCAAAAATGTGTCCAGAAGGGAAAGACTGGAAATGAGATTTTGTCTTAGGAGGAACAAGGGGTAGAAGTAGTCTTTGAATCCTCCTTATCTCCATTATGTCTTCCTCTCACACTTTTTCCCTCTCCTTTGCCCCCTCTCTCCTCCTCTCCCTTTCTCCTAACCTTCCTCCATGAAGTTATTTCCCGAGATAGTGATGTTCTAATTTCCTTCTTTGACACCGTTATTATTTCCTTGCATATCCTAAACACCACAATTCCCTGCAGCCCCTTTTTTCTTCCCAAGTGTTTTTGTGCTTCACTACTCATGGCTAGCAAGACCAGATCACAGTAACGCCTCCCCCCGGCCCTGCCACACACACACACACATACACACACACCTCCACATTTTATTTTTTGGAAGGACTTCATGACCCTGGGAAAGGAAACAGAATATGAGTTAACTAGCACAGACTTTTAAGCCAAGGCCATGTGAAAAAGGGCCCAGGTACAAAAGGAGCAATTCTAATAAAGCCATGAAATGAACTTCTTTAGTCCACCTAATGCTCATTGGCATTAGACATGGGAACCTGAGCACAGATGCTCAGGGGTGGGCTGGAAGTGCACCTGTAACACTAATCTAGGATGCTTAAATATCAGGTTCCCATTTAACAAGGAAAAGAAAAGGGGGAGTTTGTTAATACAAAAGTTTGAACATAGAACACTACCTGAATGATTAAACCTATTTCAGAGTGCTGAAATACTAATGATTCCAATTTGTCAAAACATAGGCGCTTTAATGAGGGGGCAGGAAGGGCTGGCAATGGTATGCAGCATAGGAATCAACAACTGCGTACTTTAAAGCAAAAGAGCTCTATCGAACTGGAATTCTCAAAACCACTATAGGAAATTAGGTGTAATTGACTGATGTGATCTTCTGTAATAGAAATGAGTCTTAGTATACTCACAGTTAAAACAAGTAAATTAAATGAGTTAAAACAAGTAAATGAAATGAGTTGGTAGAACACAGAATGTTTATGGTGTGCAATAGCTCATGAAAATTGGCTACATCCTTGATTTAAACATTTTGTAAATATAAATTTGTATGCTAGGAAATGATGTTGAAGGAAAAAGGAAACAGAAGGAAAAAGAGAAAAGAGGTAATAAGGAAAGGGAAGGAAAGATAGAAAAAATAGGGAAAGAAGGGGAGAAAATAGGTACAGAAATAGGGGAAAATAAATTTAAGTGGGGAAATGCAGAAAATGAGGGAGAGAGAGATATAGATGATGTATTACAGAACTGTACACCTGAAACCTATGTAACTTCACTAACCATTGTCACCCCAATAAACTTTTATGTATATATATATATATGTATTTGAGTGACTGTATTTACAAAAACTTTCAATTAAAAAATCACTGTGTTTTTTTCAACTTGTGGTCACCAATAACTATAACTTTATAATAGTACTGATGAATTATACTGGATGCAGGGGGAAAGGAGTATTAAGTCCTGATGGGTTCTTGGTCCAACAGTCTTTTCCAAAACCCAATTCATCTCTTGCCAGTCACCTTTGCTCTGAGTTGGGGGACTAGGTCAGTACACAACCACTGGTACGTGAAGGTTCACAGCAACTTTTTTCGTAATAGCTCCAAACTAAGCATTCCAAACACCCATCAACTGGTGAATGGATAAATAAATTGTGCTACATTCAGGGCCAGGCAAGTGACGCGATGGTTAAGAACTGGCTTGGGATGCCAGAGGGCCCTGGTTCAGATCACATATATGAGGGCCAGTGACACTACCCTCCACAGCTAAGATGCTGAACAACAGCTCAACCTGGATCTGGGCTGCCCTGAGTCGCCGGCGGCAGTGTAGGCTGCAGTCCCAGTGACAGTGGGTTGCCATGGGCTACCGTGTGTAGCCAGCAGCCAGCGTGAGTGGCTAGCAGCTGCCGTGAGCAGCCGTCCAGAAGCCGGCGACTGATCTGTCTCGCCCAGGAAGAGAGCAATGATGCTGCCAACTTGGGCCAGTGAAGCGACATCCTCCACAACTAGATTGAAGAACAAAACGACAGCAACTTGTCTGTTCCCCTTCCCCCAATTCCCCAGCACTGTTCCCATCCCCCCAATNAAAACGACAGCAACTTGTCTGTTCCCCTTCCCCCAATTCCCCAGCACTGTTCCCATCCCCCCAATTCCCCAATAAAAATCTTAAAAAAAAAGTATCAGTGGACCAATCATGGGTTCAAACATTAAAAAAATAAAATAAAATAAATATATAAATAAATTGTGCTACATTCAAAGTAAAGTATACTACTCAGCAATAAAGGGGAACAGGAAACTGATACATGTAACTAACATAGATGAATCTTAAAGACATATTAGGTTAAGTGAAATAAACCAGACCTAAAAGGCTGCCTATTGTATAATACCATTTATATGGCATTCTAGAAAAGGTAACCTGTAGGGATGGAGAATAGATCAATGGTTGCCAGAGACTGTAGTTGGGAGTATGGGATTTCTGGAAAGGGTAATGAGGGGACTTCTGGGGGTGAAGGAAATTTTCTTTATCTTGATTGTGGTGGTGGTTACATGTCTATATATATTTGTCACAGCTCATAGAACTGCATACTTACAATTGGTGAATTCTAAATTATGCTTCAAAAATGGCTCATAAAAAACACACAAATAGGCCATCCAAGTGGCTCAGTTGGTTAACAGTGTTAGCTCTGAGCAGCAGTGTCTCCGGTTCGATTCCCATATGGGCTAGTGAGCTGGGCCCAAGCTGAGCTGCCACAGAGCTGGTGAGAGCATGTGCTCTTAGCAGGAAGGTTGCCGGTTTGACACCCATATGGGATTGTGGGCTGTGCCTCCCCCCACCCCCTGCAACTAAGACTGAACATGGCACCCTGAGCTGAGCAGCCGTGAGCTGTCAACAGGCAGCCGAATGGCTCAGTGTGCAAAAAGATTGCCAATTCGACTCCCACATGGGATGGTGGACTACGCACCCCCTGCAACTAGATTGAAAGCGTCAACAAGACTTAGAGCTGAGCTTGCACCCTCTGCAACTAAGATTGAAGGACAACAAGTTGACTTGGAGCTGATGGGTCCTGGAAAAGCACAACACCCCCCTTCCCCAATTCCCCAACACTTCCCCTCTCCAATCCCCAATAAAATCTTAAAAAAAATTGTCCAAGGTTAACCTACTAATAGGGGGTATTACCTTTGCTATTGTCCCTTATACTTCAGGAGGAGCAGTGTTTATGAAGCAGATATTTGGGAGCCCAAAGCATATATTTGGGGGCCAAAGCAGAGATTTAAACACGTTTGTTCACAAAATTTCTTATAGCTTTGTTCATCAAGTTGAAATTCTGCACTCTGACTTTCAAGGTCCTCCATATTTTGACTGCACTCTGCCTCTCCAACTTTGACTGCATATATATATATATATATATATAGTTGTCGGAAAAGTCATGATGCATGTTTGCAACAGATGGCACTAGTTCATTTTTGGAAATACTAGAGTCATTCGCATCTATATTATTGCTATGGCATTTGACAGCTGACAGTTCTAGCTTCATTCTAAAAAAAATTGAGCGATTTGTTTGCGTTTTGGAGATTTTACAACAAGTTGAAGATGGAAGACCAAACTATTCATTTTTGCTATATTTTACTGTTTTACTTCCATAAAGGGAGGAACGCGTGTCAAGCTTGTGAAAAGTTACACAAAGTTTATGGTGACAATGCTCTACAAGAATGTCAGTGCCAACGATGGTTCACGAAATCTCGTGCTGGTGATTTTGATCTCAACGAATCTCCTCGGTCAGAAAAGCCCACTGAGGTTGATGATGACAAAAGCATTGACCAAGTCAAACCCACGTTACACGACATGAGAGATTGCCAAAACATTGAACATCCATCATTCAAGCGTTCACGACCACCTGAAGAAGCTGGGATACGTAAGGAAGCTCGATATTTGGGTTCCGCATGAACTCAAAGAAGTTCATTTGACGGCGCATATAAACATCTGCAATATGCTCATTAAACGTGAGGAAAATGATCCTTTTTTGAAGCAACTGATAAGTAGTGATGAGAAGTGGATTGTTTACAACAATGTGGTGCACAAACGGTCTTGGTCCCGATGTGATATTTCACCTCAAACGACATCAAAAGCAGACATTCATCAGAGGAAGGTTATGCTCTCAGTGTGGTGGGATTTTAAAGGTGTCTTTTTTTTCAAGCTCCTACCAAGGAACCAAACAATCAATTCGAATGTGTTCTGTTGGCAATTGGACAGTTTGAAATAATCTACCATCCAGAAATGTCCAGGGCTTGTTAATTGTAAAGAAGTTGTGTTCCATTGCGACAACGCAAGACCACACACAAGTCTGATCACCCATCAAAAATTATTGGAGCTTGGATGGGATGTGTTGCCACACTCACCATACTTGCCTGATCTTGCACTGTCAGACTTCCACTTGTTTCGCTCTCTTCAAAACTCCTTGCATGGTATAACGTTCAATTCAGATGAGGCTGTAAATCAGCACCTTCTTCAGTTTTTCACAAATAAAGACAGGCCCTTCTATAAACAAGGAATTATGAAGCTCACTGAAAGATGGCAGAAGGTTATCAAACAAAATGGGCACTATATCACTGATTGATCTTTGTTCTTTATATAAATAAATGACCTTTGAAAAACATAGGCAAAATACATCATGACATTTCTGACAACCAAATATATATATATGTATACTCTTTTTTTTTAAAAGAGCATGGGCTTTATTTTATTTATTTTTTAAATTGGAGAATTGGGAAGAAACACCAGCCAAGTTGTTGTTCTTCAGTACTAGTTGTGGAGGGCGCCAGTTGCCATCTGGTGGTCCATCGGCAGCTTGTGGCCTCTAAGTTCAAGGTACTGTGTTACAATCCTAGTTGCAGGTGGGCATAGCCACCATCCAATGCGGGAGTTGAACCAGCAGCCTTGTTGTTAAGAATGCATGCTCTACCCACTGAGTCATCTGGTTACCGCTCAGCTCAAAATGCTGAGTTCAGTTTTATTTGTGGGCGGGTATAGCCCACCATCTAACAGACAGTCTTGTTAGGAGCATGTGCTCTCACCAGCTGAGCCATTCTGCCACCTGTTGGCAGCTCAGTGGTAGCTCAGCTCAGGCGCAGCGTCACTGACCTATGTGGGAATCGAACCAGCGGCCCTATTGCTCAGAGCTCGTGCTCTTAAGCTAACTCTTAACCAACTGAGCCACTCGGCTGGCACTCTATATATACTCTTGTCTACTATCTGGCAGCTGTGCTCACTTCATGCAACATGCCCTCCTTGCTTACTCCCTTGGCATACATGTACCATGCTTATTTCAATCTATTTTCCTTTGCTGATCCTGGTATACTCCATGTTCTAGTATGCCTTATTCTTATTTATTTGACTACTTCTTGAGTGCCTACAATGTGTCAAGTAAAGTATTAATAGCTGGATATACATTAACAACACTGTTAAAGTCTCTGCCTTCACACAGCTCACAGGTTAATGGAATACAGATACAGGTGAGCAAGTCATCACACTGTAGTATGGAAAAGGTATTATAATAGTGAACAATACAGGATATTTATACCACAGAGGAAAGGAACCAAATCCAGATTTTGGGATTGAGTGGTTAGGAATGGTTTCTCAAAGGAAATGACATCTATGAGGAGACAAAGAAGATACAAATAAATGGAAACATATACCATGCTCATGGTTAGGAAGAATTAGTACTGTTAAAATGTCCATACTACCCAAAGCAAGCTATAAATTCAATGCAATCCTTATCAAAATAAAAAAGGCATTTTTCATAGAACTAGAACAAATAATCTTAAAATCTATATGGAACCATAAGAGACCCCACATAGCCTTGACAATCCAGAGAAAGAAGAATAAATCTGGAGGTATCATGCTACCTGATATAAAATTATACTACAAGGCCATAGTCATCAAAATAACATGATATTGTTATTTAAAACAGATATATAGGTCAATTGAATAGAATAGAGAGCCCAGAAATAAATCCATTCCTAATGTGGTCATTTAAACTATGACAAAGGAAGCAAGAATACACATTGGGGTAAAGACAGTCTATTCAAGAAATGGTGGGGGGAAAAGTGGAGTGGACAGACACATGCAAAAAAAGAAACTGTACCACCTTCTTATGCTACATACAAGAATAAATTTAAAATGGGTTAAAGGCTTAAATGTAACACCTGAAACCATAAAAATCCCAGAATAAAATAGATGAAGTAAACTCTTAGACAGTACCTTTAGCAATATTTTTACTGATATATCCCCTAGGGAAAGGAAAACAAAAGTAAACAAATGGGAGTACATCAAACTAAATTTTGTTTTGCACAGCAAAGGAAACCATCAACAAAATGAAAAGACATTCTACTGAATGGGAGAAGATATTTCCCAATGACACAGCTGATAAGGGGTTAGTATCCAAAATTTATTTTTAAAAAAACTCCTACAACTCAACACCCAACAAACAAACAATCCAATTTAAAAATGGACAGAGGATTTGAATAGACATTTCTCCAAAGAGGACATATAGATGGCCAATAGACATATGCAAAGATGTTTGATGTCACTAATCATTAGGGAAATGCAAATTAAAACCACAATGACCTATCACCTCACACCTGTCAGAATGACAATGATCAGTAAATCAACAAACAACAAGTGCTGGCGAGGATGTGGAGAAAACGGAACCCTGGAGCACTGTTGGTGGGATTACAAATTGGTGCAGCTGCTGTGGAAAACAGTATGGAAGTTCCTCAAAAAAATTTAAAATAGAACTACCTTATGACCCAGCAGTTCCACTCCTGGGTATTTATCCAAAGAAATACAAAGCACTAATTCGAAAAGATATATACATACTTACATTTACTGAAGTGCTATTTACAATAGTCAATATGTGGAAACAACCAAAATTTCCATCAGTGGATGACTGGATAAAGAAATTGTAGTACATATGTACAAAGGAGTATTACTCTGCCATAAAAAAGAATGAAATCTTACCATTTGCAAAAACATGGATGGACCTAGAGGGTATTATGCTGAGTGGAGATGATAACATATAAAAGAAACACTAAACTTCTTGAGAGGTCAAGACACAGTATTCAATCTGAAAAAACGAGAAAAATTCAGGAAAAATGAACAAAGCCTTAATTAATTGGAATGCCAAATGGAAAAAGGTGCAGAAAGTATATTTAGGAAATACTACCCCCAAACTTCCACAATTTGATGAAAGCCAAAAATGTACAGATTCAAAAGTTCAATGAATCCAAAGCAGAGTAAATACAAAGAAAGCCACTTGTAGGTCTATCATAGTTAAACAGCTGAACAACAAAAATATGGAGAAATATCTTGAAAGCTGCCAGAAAAAAATGACACTTCACATAAAAATGAACAGTGATTCAAATTACCATGGACTTCTAATCAGAAGCTATGGAGACCAGAAGATTGTGGGATGACATCTTAATTAAATAAAACAAAAAAAAGCAAAAAATCAACTAAGAATTCCACATCAAGTAAAAATATTCCTCAAGAATAAAGGCAAAATAAAAATGATTACATATACAAGAAAACTAAGGATATTAGTCATCAGCCGACCTACACTACAAGAACTGATAAAGGAACTTTTACAAACAAAATGGAAATAATACTGGTTGGAAAGTTAGATACTCTGGAAGAAATAAAGATTATTGAAAAGGGTAAAGATCTTAGCACATATAAAAGTCTTTCTCTCAATTAAAAAATACAGGGAACTCCTGGTTTCAGCCTGAACAAGTAAGACGCTTGGAAGTTTTCACTCTCATCCAAGAAACTGCTGGACAAATAGAAAATAAATGACTTTTCTTGGACTCAGAGAATTGAGGTGGCAGGGCAAGCAAACACCTCAAAATATAGCATGGCAGCTGTCTCCAGCTCTGCTTACATGGAGGAGACCTGCTGGAAGCCATCAACAATAAGACTGCTTAATTCACTGGTAATTATATATATTTTTAAATGTTGTAGTTTAAGTGTGGACTAGAGTGGGAGTGAAAAATTCCTGGGGGTCTCTCTATATTATTTTATTGTTATTTATTTATTTATTATTAAAATTAGTTTCAGGTGTGCAACACAGTGCAATAGTTATACTTTTTACCCCTCAAAGTAACAACCCCCCTCCCCCAACCCACCCACCACCTCCGATATCATACATATCTATTACAATTCCATTGACTCCACTTTTTCCCAGAAACCTCATAATATTCTCAAAGTGAGGCCAGGAAAAATCTTGTAGTGGCTCTGGCGTGGGGAGGGAACAAACAAAAAAAAATATGAAAAAACTGTGGAATAGTAACAAAAGGACTAATATACATGTGACAAGAATGCCAGAAAGAGAAGAAAGAGAGAGCAGAGTAGAAGAAATATTTGAAACATTAATGGCTAAGAACTTTCCAAAAATTGACAGATTCCAAATCACAGATCCAGGAAACTCAGAGAACACCAAGGAAGGTAAATAACAAACACACTACCTGGTCATATCATATTCAGAATGCAGAAACCAAATACAAAGAGGAAATCTTGAATGAAGCCAGAGGGGAAAATAAAACCTAACCAAAACAAAAGGGATTATAAGCTAATACTATGAAACATGTATGCAAACAAATTAGATAACCTGGATGAAATAGGCAAATTCCTAGAAATAATCTACAAAAACTAATTTAAGAAGTAGAAAATCTGAAAAAGACATGTAATAAGTAATTATTTCTTCCAGGTTATCTAATTTATTGGTGAATTTCACCAAACTTTTTTTTTAACAGACACCAACCTTTCACAACTCTTCCAAAATATAGAAGACAAGAGAACACTTCCCATCTCATTTTGTGAGGACAATACTAACCTGATACGAAAAGCAAAAAAAGGTATCATGAAGAAATGAAACTACAGACAAATATCCCTTATAAATCTAGATGTAAAAATCCACAACATGCTGCAACAACTTTGTATAGTGCCAGGTGGGTACTAGACTAATTGGGGTATCATTGTGTAAAATTATATACATATGTATATATTTTTTCTATATCTATATAATTAGATAGATAGATATAGATATATCTACTATGTCTAACCACTATGCTGTACACCTGAAACTAATATAAAATAATATTGAATGTCAACTGTACCTGAAAATAAATAAATAATAAAAAAATCCACAACAAAATGTAGTAAACTGAATCTAGCAGCATATAAAAAGTATTAAATACCATGTCTGAGGAGAATTTGTACCGGGAATGATTGATTGGTTAAACATGTAAAAATCCATGCAACAAACCATAGATTAAAGGACAAAAGCTACATGGCCATTTCAATAGACACAGTAAAATCATTTGAGAAAATAAATCACCCTTTCAAGGTAAAAACAGTCAATAGTCTAGGAATAGAAATATTAGACATTTCCCTCACAGCATACACATAAATTAACTCAAAGTTAAATTTAAAACCTAAATTTAAAACCTAAAACTGCAAAATACATAAAAAATATAAGAGAAAGTCTTCATAGTGTTGGGCTAGGTCAAGATTTCTTAGATACAACACCAAAGACACATTCCATAATTGAAAAACCAATTTATAAGTTGGATTTCATAAAAATTAACATTTGAGCATCAAAACACATTAAGAAATGAAAAGAAAAGGCTGGACTGGAGCAAAATAATTGCAAGCATTTTCATCCAGAATATATGAAGAACTATTATAACTCAATAGTAAGACAGACAACCCTGTTAAAGACTTAGATAATAATTTAAATAGACATTTCCTTAAAGAATATAATCAAATGTCTAATAAGTACATGAAAAGATACTAAATATCATTAGTTATTGTGGAAATACAAAATGAAACCATGATTAAATACCAATACACATCCTTTAGAATGTATATTATGAATAAGACAGGATATATCAAGTGTTGGTATTGATGTGGAGAAATTGAAATTCTAATGTGCTGCTGATGGGAATGCAAAATGGTTCAGTCACTTTGGAAAACAGCATAACACTTTCTTTTACATTTAGTTTATACTTACAGTGTGACTAAACAATTCTACTCACAGGAATTTACCACAGAGAAATAACAACATATGCTCAAAGACATGTAAAACAATGTTCACAGCAACATTGTTCATAATAGCCCCAAACTGGCAGCATTACAAGTATCTGTTAACTGGTGAATGGGTAAAAATGATGCAGTTTATCTATACAGTGAAACACTTTTTGGCAATTTAAACAATGAACTACTAATACAGGCTATAACATGGATAAACGTCAACAATATTATGCTAAGTGAAAGAATCAATACACAAAAGCTGCATATGTATGATTCTGTTCATATGAATTACCTATTAAAAGTAAATTTTTAGAGACACAAGCTGATCAGTGGTTGTCTAAGGTTAAGATTAATTATAATTCTAGAATTACATAGGAGAGCTAGGATTAACTATAAATGGATACAAGAGAACTTTTCAGGGGAATGGAAATATTCTAAAACTGGATTGTCATGATAACAGCAAAACTCTATAAATCTAGTGAAATAATTGAATTATTACATATACATTGGGTGAATTTTTGATATGTAAATTAAATCTGAATAAAACTAAAAAGAAAGATAACAAGAAAGCATTATGAGTAACTTGATACCAATAAGATAACATATTCCCAGGTTTCAGGGAATTGAATGTGGACATCTTAGGAGGGGGCATTATTCTGCCTGTCACAGGAGAATTAATAAAATAACACCTGTAGTGCTGGATTAGATTCAGAGATAGTTTAGATTCATGGTCATTTTAATATACACATAGATAGATATAAAATAAAAAATAGATATGTGTATATGCATACATATACACACATCTGATTTTATTTCCTAGCTCTGTCTACAAAGAGGGCCGAGAAGCAGTAACACCCCAGTAGCAACAAACAGACCTAGATGCAGATCTTGTTTTCTAAACACCATTCTATAATAAAAGCAACCAAAGCTCCTTGGAGACATGGATGATTCTAGAGCTGTGGCGGGGGAATTATGAAATGAAACTGGAGTATCTTGTAGTGACAGAAAGTGCTTTTATAAACCCCAAAAGAATGGGGCCATGTCAAAAGAATATAGGACCCAACTTGAAAGAGCTCCCAATGGCCTAAGCTGGACAAAGTGGAGCAACAAATTAAATAATGGTATTATTGTATTATAACTCAAAGAATGAGTCATTGCTGATATAAAGAAATAATTGAGGGCCGGCCGAGTGGCGCAATGGTTAAGAACTCGCTTGGGATGCCAGAGGGCCCCGGTTCGGATCCCACATATGAGGGCCAGTGACACTGCCCTCCACAGCTAAGATGCTGAACAACAGCTCAACCTGGAGCTGGGCTGCTGTGAGTCACCGGCGACGGCGTGGGCTGCAGTCCCTGTGGCAGTGGATTGCCATGGGCTACCGTGTGTGGCCAGCAGCCAGCGTGAGCAGCCAGCAGCTGCAGTGAGTGGCCAGCAGCCGCAGTGAGTGGCCGTCCAGAAGCCGGCGACTGATCTGCCTCGCCAGAGAAGAGCGCAATGATGGTGCCAACTTGGGCCAGTGAAGCAACATCCTCCACAACTAGATTGAAGAACAAAACGACAGCAACTTGTCTGTTCCCCTTTCCCCAATTCCCCAGCACTGTTCCCATCCCCCCAATTCCCCAATAAAAAAAAGTCTTTAAAAAAAAATAAAGAAATAATTGAATAATGGAAAAGAAATGGCAACTCTTTCTTACAGGAGAATTCCAATTAATAAAAGCAGAAGGAATGAAAGAAACTGAAAATCGCCATTATAATAGCACAATAATATCTGTAGGCAAGATCCACTGATAAATGCCAAAATTAGTGAATGTAACCTTAAGGAGAAATGGGACATTTTGTATCTCCCTCAAATATTATAAATTTCTGTGGTTAAGATACTTTTTTACAAATGCTTTGGTATTCCTCCCTCTAGAAGGTAGAGCTTAATTCTCTGGGATTTTTTGTGGTTTTTTTAAATTATTTTTTTATTATGAAATACACATTTTTAGAATTAGTTTCACTTTTTACCCCTTGAAGTGACAACCCCTTCCCCAATCCGCTGCCCCACTTCCCCCCAATATCATACATATCTATTATAATTCCCTTGCGTCCATTCCCACACTATATTCCACTTCCCATGACTATAGTTGACATACAATATTATACAACATCAGCTACAGGTGTACAGTCAGTGATCAAGCCTCTTCCCCATCCATGATGCGGTCTCCCTAGCAAGACATGTGACCACCTGACACCCTGCAAAATATTTACAACATTATTAATTATATTCCTCAAACTGTCTTTCATGTCCCTGTGGCAATATTGTAGTTACGTATTTATGCTGTCTAGTCCCTTCCCCTTCTCCCTCATCCCCACCCCCTCCCAACTAAGCTCTATAACACTGGAACCACTTCTGTTTACTTTCCTCGTTCATTCAGTTTTTTAGTTCCACATATAAGTGAAATCATATGGTATTTGTCTTTCTCTGACTGACTTATTTCACTTAACATAATAGTCTCTAAGTCCATCCATATCGTCCCAAATGTTACGATTTCATTCTTCTTTATAGCAGAGTAATACTCCATTGTATAAATGTACCACAATTTCTTAATCCAGTCATCTACTGATGGGCATTTCGGTTGTTTCCAAGTCTTGACTATTGTGAATAGCGCTGCAATAAACATAGGGGTACATATATTTTTTCGAATTAGCGTCGTGGGTTTCTCTGGATAGATACCCAAGAGTGGAATTGCTGGGTTAGTTCTCTGTTTAAATATGGGCTAGACTTAGTGACTTGCTTGTATCCGAAAGACTGTGAACTGTAAATGAGCATGTATGTATGTACGCATGTGTGTTGCTCTAAAGAGTAACTTCACAGTAAAAAACCTAGAAGATGCTACCTTGAACAAATGACCAAGGTTAACATCACTAGTGATAAATCCCGTGGATATAGCATGTGCCCTCTGATATGATATACTAAGAAGAGCACTTTGCTTCTGTGGTATTCTTCTCCTTAACATATAACCCCAGTCTAATCTCGAAAAAATATCAGACAAGGCTAAATCAAAGAACATTGTACAAAATCACTGACCAGTACTCTTCAAAAGTGCCAACGTTATGAAAGACAAGGAAAGACTGAGAAACAGTCGTAGAATGGAAGAGTGTAAGGAGCTATAACAAGTAAATACAATGTGGCATCCTGCATTTGATCCTAGGGTAGAAAAAGGGCATTAGTGGAAAAATTGATAGAACCCTAATAAAGTCTGTAGTTCAGTTAATAGTAACATGCCAATGTTAATTTTGGCAAATGTATCATAGTTATATAATGTATTAACATTAGGGGTGGCTGGATGAAGATTATACTGAAACTCTCCACATTATTCTTGCAAGTCTTCTATAAATCTAAACTTAAAATATTTTTTAGGGGACAAGAGCTTTGAACAGATATTTCACAAGGGCAAATACATGAGTGGCTAATATACACAAAAAAGCACTCAATATCATTAGTCATCAAAAAAAAAAGAAAGAAAGAAAAAGAAAAAAGAAAAGCAAATTAAGCCACAATGAAATATCAATGCACACACATCTAAACAGTTAAATTTAAGAAAACTTGCAACACCAAATGTGGGGAAGAATATGGAGTAATCAGAGCTTTCCTATATTTGGGAGGGAATATAAAATGATACATGTTTGGAAAATGGTCCTGCAATTTCTTATAAAACTAAATTATACTATGACAAGTAATTGCAATCTTACATGTTAGCTCAATATAAGTAAAAACCATATGTCCACATAAAAACTGGTACATGAAAATTCATAGAAGATTTAACCATATTAGCTAAAAGCTGAAAATATCTCAGGGGTCTATCGGTATGACAAAGGATAAACAAACTTTGGTATATTCATAAAACTGAATATTATTCACAGTAATAATAAACAAACTACAGACTATATGGAACAATATGGATTAATCTCAAAAACATTATTTTGTGTCAAAAAACCTTCACATATAAAACTACTTGCTGTCTTATTACATGTATATGAAGTTCTGGAGCAGACAAGATTAATCTATTCTAGGAAAAAAAACAGAACAGTGTTTGCCTCTGGGGGATAGGACAAGGATTGATTGCATTGGGAAATGAGAGAACTCTGGGATGATGGTAATGTTCTATATGTAGAAAGGCATTTAGGTTACACACATGTATGAATTTGTAAAAACTCTTTAAATGTGGATTTAAGGCTTTTACATTTCATGGTATGTAAAATTCACATCCAAAAATCTATAAGCAAATATTTAACTCTAATTAATGATACAAATTCTGAAGGATTTATGGACAAGTGTATTGATATTTACAATTTACAGTGAAATGCATAAAAAAATCACATGGATTGATGGATGGAGAGGAAGATTGGTGTATAATCTAAGCAAGTACAGTAAAATTTTAATGGTATAATCTAGGTTGTGGAATTTTAGGTATTTATTTTTAAATATTTTCAGCTTTGTGAAAAATATGAAGATTTTTATAATACAATTTTGAAAATTATAGTTATGAAATTAACAATTTTAATTGAAAGGTATCCATAGACCATCACAGAAATAATAATGTTCAGTAGCATGACTTTAATAAAACAGAACATTTTGGACATAATATTATTAAAACAGATTAAAATAAAAGTTTGGCACCTAAAAAATGGTCAAGATGGAATCAAGAAAACACATAAGCCTTAAAATGGTTACCAGCTGGATGTCAAAGGCTTGGTGTCACAGTGACTGGAGGTGAGGGGGTTTGAGGGTGGCTTAAATTTAAAAGGTAACCAAAGATATTATGACCATTGGACAATATTAAATTGTTACCAAGCTACTGCTATGTGTATTATAGTTGGCCTGTCTTGAGAAATAAGTTATTTCATGGGTCAAAAAATGGGCAGAATCACTGAGACAGTGAAGAATGTATTTGAGAGGATAAAATAAGACTAGAGTATCATATGAGGGAGCAAAGATTATTATTTGGTGGTTTGGTTGATATAACTATCAGAATCTCAACATTGTGTCTCAGAATCCCCAAAACAAGTCACCAAAAACATTGTAAAGACAGAGAATTGCAACCCATGGAGATTCCCACATCCTAGGAAAGCAAGTTCCATGACTCTTGAAACATTTGCCTTTTCCTTAGTAATGGGTATCCACTAGAGTACTGGTTCTGAACTAAAGGAGTTCCAGCCATTAGGATGTGTTTGAGAATTTGTGGGGACATTTTAGTTGTTACAAAGTTTGGAAGGTGCTAGTGGTATTTTAAAGGTGGAAGCCAGTGACGCTAGTAGTTCTAAAGTTAATGAGATAATCCTGTATAATGAAGAGTTATCCTGTATCCCACACAGCTTTCAAATATATCCAGTGAATCTTAATAATATAGGTGAGGAAAACATTATAATTATATAAACCCTGTCTTATCTCAACAGCAGCTTTTATCTTACTGTTTTCCAATATATCTGTTTTTTATGTTTTTCTTTCTTATATGTAATGGCTCCCAATCCTCTTATCTTTTCTTAAATATAAACTTACTCATTTTAAGGCAATGTAATCATGTATTCCATTATGTTGTCTGATGTAGTCATGACCTTGCATTTATATATTGAAATAAATATTTTATTGTAAATTACTTTTCTTTCATTTCTCATTTATATTTCAGTTAAGTCACTATTTTGATTTTTTTGAAATTATGTATGTAGGTAAGTCATATTATCTATGAACATCATTTCAGAATAGTGAAGGGAGAGTCACAAAATATTTGTTATAAGAAGGAGCATAACATTTTTTTATGCTATGGTAAAGTAGGTAAATGCTGTGCCTGCATCCTCTCATGACCACATCAAAATTACAACTAAACTACAAAAAAACCATCATTGAGAACTGCCAGAAGTCTAGCTGAACAAAAGTCCTATAACTAAGGACATATAGAAGAAGCCAAGTTGAAACTGGTAGGAAGGGCAAAGATGTAAAATGGGCTGGTCCCACACCCATGTGTGACAGATAAAAATTGGGAGGGATATCTTGGCTGTGGAGGTCCCCGCTGAGGAGCAAAGGGTCCCAGGCCCACACTAGGCTCCCCAGCCCAGGGTTCCAGTGCCAGGAAGAGAATTCCCCACAAATTCTGACTGTAAAAACCAGCAGCGATTGTGGCTGAGTGAAACAGAAGGCTGCTGGAGTCCCAGGCATTCCTGTTAAAGGGCCTGAACTTACTCACTCACAGACTCACTCGCTCTGAGCTCCCGCACTAGTACAGTAGCTTGAATGGCACCAGGGATATATGGGGAGGAAGTGAGTTGTCTGGCTTCAGAGCAAGGGCTGTAGGGGCAGCTTTCTCCCACAGATGTGCTGACAGAAGCCATTGTTACTTTGTTGAGCCCTCCTGCCACCCAGTGTGCAGACAATGGCAGCTGCCATATCTAAGTCTTCATCAACATGGTTAACACCATTTGCCCTGCCTTGGTAATTAACTGAGACCCCACATCACCCAATTTGCAGGCCCACCCAAGGCACTTCCAGTGATTTTTCTATACATATGGCCTGTCTTGGCTCATACTGTGGACTACCCTAAAATCTCTCAAAGGATCACAAGCCCCAAGCATGCAGTGTCTACACTGGCATGCCCTGTAGCTGTTGTTAAGCAGCCCCAAGCCAGGCACTAATGGCAGCTGGCCTCGGTTCAAGGCTTGGACTTACCCAGGCACCTCCAAGCCCATCATGGCTGGCACCCATCTGCAGATTGCTTTATGGCTCATTACAGGTAGCCCCAGGCAAAGCACAGGCTTCACTTGAACTTGGCCTGTAGTGGGACCCCTCCCAGAAGCCTCCAGTGCTGGTACACCTGGTGGCCTGCTTTGGACTGAACCCGAACACAATCTGGCTGGCTGCCTTGTTAGATGACACACTCTAAGTGCAAACAGGACAAGCATCAGAGCACAGCTTGAAGCAGATTCTGCTCTGTAGGGTAAGCCCCTACACAACAGCTTCTCCAATGTAGCCACAGCCAGTCCTCACAACCAAACAGCCTGAGGGTCAATCCCTCCCACTGATGTGCAAAAAGCAACCAAGGCTCAACTACAACAGGGGGTAACACACAACCCACAGATGGGACACATTGGAATAGCTGGCTCAGGTGACCAGGGAGACTGTACTACTGGGTCCCACCAGGCACCTTCTATATAAGGCCAGTCTGCTAAGAGTGTGAGACATGGTAGCTTTATCTAATACATAGAAACAAACAGAGGGAAGGCTGAAAATGGAAACACAAGGAAACATGTTCCAATTGAAGAAAATAACAAAGCTCCATAAAAAGAACTAAAAAAAAATGGAAACAAGCAATCTACCAGATGCAGAGTTCACAACACTGGTTATAAGGATGCTCAATGATCTCAGGGAGAACTTCAACAAAGAGATAGGAAACATAAAAGTGTCGATAGAAAAAATTAAAATTAACTAGTCAGAAATAGAGAATGCAATAACTGAAATTAAAAATACATTAGAGGGAATCAAAAGTACATTAGATGAAACAGAGGATCAAATCAGCGATTTAGAAGATAAAGTAGCAGAAAACACCCAATCAGAACAGCAAAAAGAATTAAAAAATCTAAAACAATGGGGATTCTTTAAGGGGCCTCTGGGACAACATCAAGCGTACTAACATTTGCATCATTGGTGTACCCGAATGAGAAGAGAGAGAGCAAGGAATTGAAAACCTAGCTAAAGAAATAATGATGGAAAACTTCCCTAACCTGGTGAAGGAAATAGACACACAAAACCAGCAAGCACAGTGAGTTTCAAACAAGATGAACCCAAAGACACATATCATAATTAAAATGCCTAAGGTTAAGGATAAAGATAGAACCTTAAAAACAACAAAATAAAGCAGTTAGTTATCTTCAAGGGAGCCCTCATGAGACTGTCAACTGATTTCTCAACATAAATTTTGCAGGCCAAAGGGATTGGCATGAAATATTCAAAGTGATAAAAACCAAGGACCTACAACCAAGATTACTCTACCCAGGAAAGCTATGAATTAAAATCGAAGGCCAGATAAAGAGCTTCCCAGACAAGAAAAAGCTAAAGGAGTTCATTACCACTAAACCAGTATTACAAGAAATGTTAAAGGGACTTCTTTAAGAAGAAGCAGAGAAAAAAATTTAAATATGAATAATAAAATGGCAATAACTACATATCTATCAAGAATTACTTTAAATGTAAGTGGATTAAATGCTCCATTCAAAAGACATAGGGTGTATTGTACACCTGAAACCTATGTAACTTTACTAACAATTGTCACTCCAATAAAGTTTAATTAAAAAAAAGACATAGGGTGGCCAAATGGATAAGAAAACAAACCCTTACATATGCTGCCTACAAGAGACTCATTTCAGATTGGAAGACACACACAGATTGAAAGTAATTGGATGGAAAAAAATATTTCATGAAAATGGAAAGAAACAGACATAAAAGCTGGGGTAGCAATACTAATACCAGACAAAATAGACTAAAACGAATGCTGTATAACAAGAGACAAAGAAGGACCCAGTAATTCCACTTCTGGGTATTTATCTGAAGAAACCCAGAACACTAATTTGGAGGGACATGTGCATCCATATGTTCATTGCAGCATTATTTACAATAGCCAAGATACGGAGGCAACCTGGGTGTCCATCAATAGATGAATGGATAAAGAAGAGGTACAAGTATACAATGAAATATTACTCAGTTATAAAAAAAGAATGAAATCTTGCCATCTGCAACAACATGAATAGACCTAGAGGGAATTATGCTGAGTGGACTAAGTTGGACAGAGAAAGACAAATGTCATATGATTTCACTTCTTTTTTTTTTTAAAGATTTTTATTGGGGAATTGGGGGGATGGGGACAGCACTGGGGAATTGGGGGAAGGAGAACAGACAAGTTGCTGTCCTTTTTGTTCTTCAGTCTAGTTGCGGAGGACGTTGCTTCACTGGCTCAAGTTGGCACCATCATGGCGCTCTTCCCGGGTGAGGCAGATCAGTCGCCGGCTTCTGGAGGGCCGCTCACTGCGGCTGCTGGCCGCTCATGCTGGCTGCTGGCTACATAGGTAGCCCATGGCAACCCACTGCCACAGGGGCTGCAGCCTACGCCGTCACCGGCGACTCAGGGCAGCCCAGCTCCAGGTTGAGCTGTTGTTCATCATCTTAGCAGTGGAGGGCTGAGTCACTGGCCCTCATATGTGGGATCCGAACCAGAGCCCTCTGGCGTCCCAAGGCAGCTCTTAACCATCGCTCCACTCGGCCGGCCCTGATTTCACTTCTATGTGGAACCTAAGGAACAGAATAAATGAACAAACAAAACAGAAACAAACTGATAGATACATATAACCTCTTGATGGTTGCCACATAGAAGGGAGATTGGGGGGATGGGTGAAAATGGAGAAGGAATTACACAAATTGATAGTGACAAAATAGTCATGGGGATGTAAAATATAGCATAAGGAATATAGTCAATAATAACTATATATAATATCAGATGGTTACTAGATTTATTGGGGTGATCACTTCATAAGTTGTATAAATGTCTAATCACTGTGTTGTACAGCTGAAACTAATATAGTATTGTATGTCAACTGTAATTGAGAAATAAAAATATTTTAAAAAAAGGAGTATGAAGTCTTACAGGAATAAGGACTACTGACCTAGACCTAAGGATAAAAGATTAACATAGATAATAAGTAGGCTTGAGGTTGTTGAAATCCTACCTCATTATCACCAAAGTAAAAGGAAAAAATCATCATCATGAGTGAGCCACTGGAGTAACAAGCTTCTGCCTAAGAAGAATCATTACTAGTGTGTGTCAAGCCCTTTTCATCAGGTTGTCATTTTATCCTCATAACAGCCTAGTAACATAGGTACTATTATTGTCCCCATTTTTTTGGATGAGATAATTGAACCTCAGAAAGATGAAGTGAGTTGCCCAAGTTCTCTTAGTTACTAAGTGGCAGAGCTCAGAAGGGGGAGCTCAGGTCTGTTACCAAAGACATATGCTTTCTATTGTCCTACTCAGGCTCTCCAAGATCAAGTTGGACAAGAAAGTACTACGTATCCCCATCCTTCCCCAAAAGAATCAGCCTGTGAAGATCAATGAGTGGGGAACTTTCAGCGTTTTTTGAGTGCTTAAAGCTGTGCTAAGAAGTAAGAAAAAAATAACACAGAAACAACTTTCTCACAGTGAATTTCTAACCTAATTGGATACATAAGATGTATAATAAGTCCAAGCTTAAATTAAAAGAAGGGGAGAAAATGGTAGTAGCTGGGAGAATAGTAAGGATAGGTGTGTGTGTGTGTGTGTGTATGTATGTGTGTGTGTATGTGTGTGTGTGTGTCCCATTGTGTGCCATGTGTCCCTGAAGGAAATTTCAACAAGGATTTACTAAGTGCCTACTATGTGCATGGAAAAAAAAAACAGGGAAAGAGATTGAAGACTTGGTGAAATGTTGGGCAAGAGAACCAGTCCTTGAGGAGGTGGCAGGGGAAGTGGCCAGAGCATAGGTGAAGGGCATATCTATTTTTCAGAGGCCATAGGCCCACTGGAGAAAAAGATTGCAATATTAAGAAAATTTAGGAGGCAAAGTAGGGGGGTATCAGCCAGCCTTGCTGTGCAAGGGCCAGGATGAGGTCATTCTTATTCACTAAACAAAAATTGGGGAGAGGAGGGGATAAGTTGAGAGGCCAAGAAGAACAGACAATGTTTGGGACATGCTGTGGGGATGAATAAGGCCAATGAATCAACAATAAATGAATAAAAGATTGTGGACCTGCCTACAGGGCTCTGGTGAAGTTAGCTGCAGGGATTTATGCATTTGTTGATTATCTACTTTGTGTGCTACACATAGTAAATATTCAACCCCCGGCAGTAACCTCTGCAACTTCCACACTCTTGGTCCCCCCAGCCAATGTTCTGTCTCATTTTTTTGTAAGTGTGAGCAACAAATTATGAAGACAGAGCATACACATACAGGGTTTGCTGTTATAATAAAAATTTACAGCAAAATTAACTTGACATATATTTAATGATATGCGTAATTGTTATTGTGCTTGGTGGCAATTAGGCATAAATTGTAAACAGTTTACATAAATGCCTGTAATTAGAATTACTTCCATACAGTTAAACCAAATTCTCAGTTTTTTCCTCGGTTTGTCAGCTATTGTATATTCTTCATCTGTATTCACATTAGCAGCACAGACGCTGAGTTGGCGTTAATCATCACCTTCAAGTACTTGTTATTGCTAGTGGGTAAGATCTGGGGTCTTCTTGCCCAACAGTTATTTCTGGCTGTCACCCATATGGCTCTTTCATCTGAAGTGCCCATCAAGAGCGAGCCCTCTCTCATGAGGTCTTCTCCCAAACTCAGAGGGTGCTCCTTGCCCCCTTCCAAGGGATTTCAGCTGGGGACAGAGGAGATAAACCTGGCTGGTGGTGGCAACATAAGGGAAAACAAGTTTTGAATCTCATTATCTGGAATTGCAGGGGCAAGTGGATCACAGAGTAGAAAAATGACTGAATTTAGCACACACCTACCCTCCTCCCTGCCCCTGATCCTATGAAATGACTAATATATAACTATCTTCACAGCTGTCCTTTGTAGGAAAGATTCATACTAAAAAGAAAAACCTGCTTCCACCTAACTCTTGAAACATCTCTCCTCATTCAAGGAAGCTAGTGCCTCAAATGCCTTTAAATTCCAGACACGTGTTGTTTTTTTGCCATTAAAAAGTTTTTAAAAAAATTGCAAGGAAGCCAGCATATTTATGGCTATATTTGTCAGTAGACTAAGCTTTTGAGTCAGATAGGCCTGGATGCTAAAACTTGCTAGCAGTGAAATTTTGGTATTTACCCTCTCTGAACCTCAACTTCCTCATCTGTAAAATGTTGATAATAATAGTGTCTATCTCATATGGCTGTTACAGAGATATCATGGAATCATGTATGTAAAACATTAGTACATTGACTATAGCATAGTAAAATTTCATTAACTCTTAGTTTCATTTATTATTATTGTGGTTATTGTTGCTTTTAGCTCTAGTCTTGGCTTCCTCACTACTGTGATCATCCCTCCATGTATTTACTTTCGTAGGAAGCAGAACTACAGGAAATGAATGTATGAAATGCTAGTGGTAAAAGCTGGATGTTAAAGCTGCAGATGACCTTAAATAAAACACAACAGGACAGATGGCTCAGACACTCATCTATATTTCAATTTTGTTAGAGGAAGCTTGGTGCCGACCTGGTACATGGTGAAACCTGACATTTAGAGGAGAGTGAAGCCAGCTCAGATTAAAATGATCTTTGGAAACATTCGTCTAATCACCAAAAATGTATTAACTAGCCCCTCAATGCAATGCACTGGGGAGACAGAAGTGATATAGACTAGCTATTTTAGGAGAGGAGAGAGAACATGTGCAACAAGTATAACAAGGACACTAATAGAGGAGTATTCATGACACAGTGACAGCACCCAAGATGAATGAAGTACTTCTCTCTGCTTGAGAGAAGCAGGAAATCTTCTCTTCAGAAGGAAAAAAAAAGAAACAGTTCTTTAAGTGAGTGTAGAAAAATATGAAATGGTATTATATATATATTATACATATTATACATATATATATATATATGTGTATGTATTTAAATCTAGTGTCAGTAAAGATACATTTTCCCATATAGCTGAATTTCTTTAACTTACTTTTTGCCTTCTAAAATAACATGGATTCCATGGCCACTATTCTAATTACCATTCCTCCATAACAAAGTACCCCAGAATTAGTGGAATAAAAATAATTGAATTATGCTTATGAATTCGGTGGGTCCAGAATTTGGACAGGTCACAGCAGGGATGACTTGTCTTTGCCTCACAGTGTCTGGGTCCTCAGCTTGAAAAATTTTATGACTGGAGGGGATCAGACAGCTAGGAAATTGGATCATTTAGAGGCATCTTTAATCACCTATCTAGCAATTGATGCTGGTTGTCACTGTCACCTTTTATTAGTGCTCTGGTCATGCTAAATAGGTCAAAGCTGTCAAGGTTCTTCCATATTTAAAGGGAAGGAACATAGAGATCTCACTTTTTTTGTCAAGGGCCAAATGCCCCACGTTTATTTACATATGAAATGTGTTTAATACAGTTATGATGGATGTAGTGCATAACACCTGACAGCAGCAAGAACTTTTGAGGAACCCAACATTGAGTACAGTATACCATGCAAGTATCTATATATACACAAAAGAATTTCTTTTCTTAAAAAAAAGTACAAAACATGTTTAGGGATGAATACAAGAAACAAAATGCCAAAGTAAACACAAAATGAAAAACAAAAAATAGAATTCTCCCAGAGAACTATAAATGGAAGGGACACTTTAATAACTACTGATAGTAAATAAACTTATGGAAATGACTGAACTAACCCCAGGTGGCTCAACGCTGAATCTCACAGCCAGTTGATGTACAGGCTGCGGCATTGATAAGTTGGTGGGTGAAGTTGTGCATCTCAACTCTAAGTACCAGAACGTTTGGCAGTAGCATCCAGAACAGAAAACACCAACTCTTTAGACAGCAAAGGGTTAAGTCAACTGTGATTTTTTCTTTCTTTTTTTCCTGTCAAGAGCCAGAGACATACTTGGTATCATTAGTTGTTGTCTTTATAATAGTTAATAAATTACATGACAAAAACTTGATTATATAAATGTATTGGTCTAACCACATATTCGTAACTTTTACAGTAGTCCAGCCCTTTGATTAACTTTATCTCCATGTGCTCTTTAAGCCAACCTTGCAAATCTGACCAGAAAACAACCAGCCCCCATTTTTACCTTTAGAATACCTTTCTTCCCCATTCTAAGATGAAGTTAAGGAAATCCACATTCCTTACTGGATTTCCAATCTAAGATTTTATTCACCACCTGCAAGGCTGCTTTAAACACCAGGTTGGCATGGCCTGGAAAAGATGTCACACAGTGCCAGAGTGCAGATATCTGCAATATTCACCCCTGGACTCAGAGCAGGCACATTGAGGATAGTGCTAGGAAACTTAAAAGTCCCCAGTGTTTTGAGACACACAATCACCTACAATTTATGTAGTGAATTCTAAAAATTAAAAATACTAAAAAAGGCATTATCTTAGCCTGTAATTAGTTAACCCTTTTAAAACTGTTACATACAAAATGGCTTATTTGAATTCAGGAAATGCCCCTGTTACTAAGAACTCTGTTTTAAAGAAACAATACAAAAAGAAAAATTCTAACCCAAAAAAGAAAAACAAACTCAAAACATTTTCTACTAAATACTGGTGAAAACATATAACATAGAGTATGAAAAACTATTCATTTAAATATATGTTAAACTCAAATAATGGTTTTTGATTAAAGTTTGTTGGGATGACAATGGTTAGTAAAGTTACATAGGTTTCAAGTGTACAATTCTGTAATACATCATTTATATATCATATTGTGTGTTCACCATTCAGAGTCAGTTCTACTTCCATCACCATATATTTGATCCCGTTTACCCTCATCTACCACCGCCCTCGCCCCTTATCCTCTGGTAACCACTAAACTATTGTCTATGTCTATAAATTTTTGCTGCTTTGTTTGTTTGTCTTGTTCCTTTTTTGCTTTAATTTTATATCCCACATATCAGTGAAATCATATGGTTCTCGACTTTTTCAGTCTGACTTATTTCGCTTAGCATTATAATCACAAGATCCATCCATGTTGTCGCAAATGGCAGTATTTCATCTTTTCTTATACTTATCGAGGATATACACGACAAGGTGAAGAAGGTACCTTGAAAGAGAATATATTGCAACAGCCTAGACAGTACTGTTAACTCCATTATACTGCAAACTTTTTGTAACAAAAATGTCCTTTTTATTCCAGTGTGAACAGGGTTTTTCCTTATGGAAGGTGTGTGGCTATTTTTCAGCTGAACTCACTCTTTTGGGTTTAATGAAGGCCATACCATGTGTCCGCATGTGAGCATTGAAGGCAGCTTCAGCTATGAACGTTTTTGTGAACACTGTGCACTTTCTGTCAGACACTGCACCGTTGGACGATTATCCTCATGGCTGGGCTTGTTCTCCTGTTGGTTCTCTTCCCCCGCCCCGTTCTTCTTGGACACTGGCTGAGGCTCCTTCAGCTTGTGCACAATTAAGATGTGCCTGGACAGTGAGATGTGTGACATGTAGCACAGTCCACACTCCTGGCACTGGTAGGAGGAGCCATCCGATTTGAGCTGAGGGACGTGTTCATGGAACTGTAGCAGGTTTTTGGTGGTGAAGCCGCACATGGTACATTTATGAACCTTAAAAACATTTATCTTTAGCTTTTTCAATGGTTGAGTAATTGCTCCTCCATGAGGTCAGAACTCTAAAACTGGTTCTTCCAACTTCCGCTTGGGACTGGGAACCTTGGTATCTTCTTTAATTTCTGTTTCCTCCTCTTTGGCAGCTTCTGTCATTTCTTTTAAGTCTGGATCCTTAAAACTGTGCATGAGCTGGATGTTTCTCCAGCAACAACCATTTTGTAAAGGTCCGCCTGAAGTCTGGGCAGTGAGAGCAGGTATAAACTTTCCTGATGCCTTTGTGCTTGATCCAATTGTGACCGCATAGCTTGTGTGATGAGCTGAAAGATTTGTCACGCTAGTGGCAGGGGATTTTTTTCACTTGCTTCCTGTGTCCCTTCGTCATGTGGGACATGTAAACATCTCTTTGTATGAACAAGCGGTCACACTCCCAACACAACCACCCAGGACTGGCGACTTTCTTGGGTTCCACTGATTTCTTCACAGGAAATGGAGATTTCTTTTCCGATTTCTCTTTTCCATTCATGGATCTGGTGTATTCTTTGTTTTGATTTGCTGCTGAATTCTGAGTCACAGGCTTAATGCTCAAAGGCAAGTTTATACCCACATTTGGAGGCACTTCAATATTTTTCAATGTTCCGTGCATAGACTTGATATGCTCCATCATGAGTTGCTTTTGTGGATATAAAAGAGAACAGTCTGGACACTTGACAATAGACACCTTCTGCTTTTCAATGTGTTGGTCAAAGTGTCAATACAGCAGGGTTTGCAGGGTGAACACAGTGTCACACATGGAACACATATATTGTTTTTGGTCCTCCTATCTTGATGCCAGGATGCTATGAGTAGGTATGGGAATGTGTGCTTGGGGAAGACTTAAATGCCATTGGACAAATAGGACACTTGAGAAGACTTCACAGTAAGAACCTTGAATATGAGACTTCAGAGCGGCCACATCAGAATACACAACATTGCAATGTACACATCGAAAATCAACTCTCTATGTGTAGTGCAGACAGTTCTTGGTGACGTAGATCTGGAAGTGCACTGACCTGCAGATGGCCCCACACTTGGAGCAGGTGTAGGAAGATTTGTGCTGATGGATTCTCTGGTGTGATGCATTGCTGCACTGGTTAGGAAGCAGCGTCTGGCAGATAGTGGAAGTCTTTTGTCCACTTGTATCTACAGCCTGCTGGAAATGTGTAGCCAGCAATGTCTCATCCTGGAAAACTTCATTACACTCCACAAACATTTCAGACTATGTCTGCCGACCTTAGATGGGTCTTCATCCACAGGCATAGCTGGAATGATGGGTGTGCTTGAAGGAGTTGATATGAAGGTCCCAGTTATACCAGACTGAATTTTTGTTGCAGTATGTGTGCCAGCCCCTACAGTGCTTGGGAGAGTGGGAGGTGCAGTAGAAGTATTGCTTGATGGAGAAACAATCATTTGGGGACTGGCTTTAGAATTAAGTGGGAGCACTACATGATGACTCCCTTTTCTTTATGCCTGTGGGCATGGGGGAGGAGACTGCTCTTGTAAAAAAACAAGGTACTTTGTACAGTAGTTACACATTACTTCAATGTGCATGCTGAATCTGTTGTAGTGTTGAGTCAGGCTCTTTTCAAGAGCAAAGGAGTCACCACATTCCAAGCATTTGTACCTGCGGGTCGGTAATGTGATGCCTGCATTAGAAGGAGGACTGAGGTTGGGGATGTAAACTGGAACTGGGTTGACACTACTCAGCACCTTGTTTTAAGCTTCCACCACAGAGCTCTGCAAGGAGAGCACTACCTATATTATAGACACCGTTTTGGGTGGTTGTGAGGATGCTGCATTGATTATTCTCTGCTTTATTTACTGATGAGGTTTGGTTAGCACTTGGTGGAGTTCAGAGGTGGTCTGGACACACTGAGACAGAAAATTAAGGTTGACAAGTTGAGCAGTCTTTGGCACGAGTTGTGCAGGCTGGATGCCAGCACCACAACAGTTTGCTGCTGGATGGTATTGGCAGCTTTAATGATGGTGCTGCTAGTGCGCTGTACATAAGCATTAGATATGACTGTGGCTTTGACCGTCATGTTGTTAGTGAGCTTCAAATTAATGAATGACTTGATATCCCACCTTCTTCACAGTCAACACTCGGAGAAAGGCAGTTGCCACAGGCTTGATAGTGACCTGTTTGGGGGTCAGCTCTGCAGAGGCCACTGCATTGGTAACAACTATTGACTGCAGAGGTGCTCTGGGGGTAGAGGAAAGGATGGCAGCTGAAGTTGGATATGACAGAAGTGACCTCACAGATGCCATCACAGGCCCTGATTGCTTAGGAGGCTTTTTTCTAGAGTCAAAATCAACTCTGGCAATACCCTTGTCACTGTTCTCTTTATTTCCCCAGATGACATCTTAATGGTTTCTATGCGGACTTTGGGAATTGCTGTTGTTGACCCTGCAGGGGATGACAGAGATCCCTTGCTGCTATTTTCACTTGAAATGCTCCTGGGCTCTCTGGCTGCTTTAGGGATGCTTTTTTCATCCCATCAATGAGACTCTGGGATTCAGGAAACTTTTCAATGGCTCTAGGACTATCATTTACTTCTTTTGGTAATGGAGATGATTCCCATGAACTGCTCACTGGTTCTTTACAGGAGTCTGAAGCAGCCTTTTTAGCACTAAAAGCTGTGGTTGCAGCTATGTACGAAGAAAGCTTGGAGAATAGTTTTGACCTTGATGGTATCATGCCATCAAGGGTGGTGTCATTCTTCTCAGAGCTCAGCTTCCCATCATGGACCCTGTTTTCAAGCACCTTTTCAGGGTTTTCCTTCAATCCATCCTCCACTTTTATAACTTTAAAAGGTTCATAAACACTCAGATTTATAGAATTTGTTTTTGTTTCTCTCATAACAACTTTGTTTTTATCTATATTGCCTGAAGTTAAGATTTCAGTTTTGCTTAAGTTTTCCCCTGCAAGTGGTTTAGTTTATCATAGTCCTGTTGGGGATCGACCCCGTCAACACATTTGATCTAAAAGTTGAACGCACGTCCTCTTCATCAGGGGGGCCATCCACCTCTATCTTCTCATCGTCGTCAGCTGTGATAGGGCTTAACTGGCTGAAAATTGAGTCTTTGAAAGTCACCTCTGAGGTAGGCACATCTCCTTTCAAGGACTTCGATCCATCTTCACTGTAACTGTCAAGAAAGGATGCTGTGAGAAAACCATTATGTAAGCCATTGCTGGTGGGACTGTGCCTATCTTTCTCCATGCCCTTAGAGGAATTGATTTTCCCAATGTTTTTCACATTAACACGGCTGCCAACATCAGAAGATGATGGCATGTGGTAGTCATCATCTGTGTGAGCATTGTGCTTAATGTGGCTTTCCTGGCCATTGTGTCCAGATTCAATAGCTGCTTTAGGATTGACCATATTTGGAGTGTCAAATGCTCCCTGGAGGTCGTCAAAGTCTGGGGAATTCATATTCCCCATGGTCATGAATTTGATCAGATGTTCTTGTGACCCTTTACCTTTGGGAAATACTTTGGACCAATGGTTCAGTTACTGTCACATGGTGTCATTCTCTGCAAACATGAAAGGGTTAAAAGCAGCCCCAGTTAACAGGCCTTTTGGCCTTCATAATAGTCAGAAGTATCCCCAACACCCTTTAGTAGCTTCTAAAAGGAAAAGCACAAAACAGAACATAGCCCCCTTCCCGGGATTGGCCTTTGCAGCCGTCAAGCCCAGGCTTCTCGGCCTCAGCTCGGATGAGCTTGGTTCAGCATTGTGCTGCCAGCTGCTGCTTTTGTGGCTGCTGCTGTCAACGTAGCATCAGCTGCAGTGGCTTCCATTTTATAGGCACTTCATCTGCATTCCTGCTGCCGGGGTCTGTGTGTGCTTGTGTGGTGGAGCTGCCTCGCTGTGCCCCTGGCCTGGGCCCCGCACCTCCCCGGCACAACACTCTACTCCGTGTCATGGCAGCAGCAGCGTGACTGCCAGCCACGCCCGAGCCTATGGCTGGGGATGCAGCCCAGGTGGCAGCAAAGATCCCACTTCTTAACGGGAGGAATTTGAAGATATAAAATAGACCCTATAGACCTTGTACAGACATCACTTCTGTCTCCTGAGGGACTTTGAACCAGAACACCTTTATATGGCTTCTCCATGTAATTTGGTTTTCTTTACATCATGTTGGTCTCAGTATAGTTGGACTTCTTACATGTTATCTAAGTGCCCCAAAAGCAAGTTTACAACAAACAAGGCAAAATCTGCATCACTTTTTATGACCAAGCCTTGGAATTCACTTCCTACATTGTGGATGCTACTGTCATGCCCAGTGCCCTTGTTATGCTCTATTGGCCCAAGCTATCACAAGCCCTTTGAGATTAGGGAGAGGACTTCAATCCTATCTTTTGATAGGTGGAATATCACATAATTTGTGGATAGTTTTCAAAACCTCCTTAGCCACTCATCTATCAATACCACAACCATTGAATACCCTCCCACTGACTAATCAAGGGGTGAGAATTCAAAAGGCATTTGTTCCTTTATTTATAAAATGTGAAGGTCAGACAATTAAATTCACGAACTCATCCTAGAAAAAGTGCTACATACCTCATTGCTGAATATCACTATGGTCACCTTTGAAGTACTCCCCTTGGGAAGCTATGCACCAATGCCAGCACCTAGTCCACCCTTCAAAGCAATTTTGGAACTCTTTTTCTGGAATGGCCATCAGAGCTTTCATCGTATTACCCTTGATGTCCTGAATGTCATAAAAATGTCTTACTTTCAATACTTCCTTTCTCTTCAGGTAAAGAAAGAAGTCACTGAGGGCCAGATCAGGTGAGTAGGGTGGGTGTTCCAATGCAGTGATTTGTTTGCTGGCTAAAAACTCCCTCACCAACAGTGCTGTGTGAGCTGGTGTATTGTCATGATGCAAGAGCCATGAATGGTTGGCGAAAAGTTCAGGTCATTTTTGTCTAACTTTTTCACGCAACCTTTTCAGCACTTCCAAATAGTAAACTTGGTTAACTGTTTGTACAATTGGTAGAAATTCATAATGAATAATTCCTCTGATATCAAAAATGGTTAGCAACATCAATGCAATAAGTTTCCAAACTTAATTATCAGACTGTGTATGATGAAGTTGGGACCAAACTCTTAGCAGTTTAGCAGGTCCTTCCCTCCTTATCCTGCCTTCTATTCCAATTAGAGAGCCCTTGTTTTCCTTCACATTACTTATTGTCAAAAGGATTTTAGTAAAGGAAATGTGGCAATTAAGTAAAGAGAGAAGGAAATATGGTTCTTCCAGAAAGAATAAGGTGGATCCAGTCTGGTCTTATTGTTTGGACTGCCATTGTAAGCCAGATGATGGACAGCAGGATGCAGTTTCCAAAAGTTGCTCAATCAACTAATACATGATGTAACTGAGTGCTCAACTTGTGTATTGCTTGCCAAAGATGATAGTAAACTGAAATCCTGACAAAACTGAGAAGCCTCACAGATTTGGCTCTTATCTTCTATTTTCAGGTGTCAGACTACTGTATAGTTATTCAGATACCTTATTGGTCAATAGTTCTTTACTATATCAAAGGATAAAAGGGTCCAATGATATACAGTAATGATGTTAAAGATGATCATAATGATGATAACTACTAAAATAATAATTAACATGTATTGAATACCTCTTATGCACCGAGGATTTTACATGCATTATCTCTTTTAATGCTTATAACAGCCTAGTGAGGTAAGGTAGATATTAGTATTTCCATTTTACACATGAGGGTTTTAAAGATCAGGGGAGGCTATTTTAGTTCAGTTATCTAAGGTTACAGAGCCAGAACTCACAAGCTAGTCTGTCTGACTGGTGAGCCCACTCTTTTAAGCTTGATGAAATACTGTAATTCTTCCAGATAACAAAATATACAAACAGGCACCTGAAAATTTTGCACAAGAAATATCCCTCAAGCTGAATGTTTATCCAATTTATCATGTTTATCCAGATACTTGGATTCATATAGGCCAAACTGAACTGTAGCCCGTGCAAATGTATCTACCCTTTCCCAAGGCGTTGCCGTCACACTGTAATTCACGTTTTCCTCGAAGGATTTCTTATTTGCATTCTGGTTTAAGAAACAAAAACTTAAGCTTACAGAAACCACCATTTGGAGCTTCAAATATCCTTGGAGAGCATGGCATGTAATTAGCAGCCTCTTTAAGTACTTTGAATTAAGTGATACACTGAGAACAGCTTGTCTTTAATAGATTTCCTTACCTGATCTCAATGGGGACCTGTATCAGGTATGAAAAAGAAGAAACCCAATTAGCTCTAATTGCTGCTCTCCATGGATGTGTTGCCTTCTCATTGGCAGATGGCAGCTGGTGTTGTGGAGGAGGCAATAACTCTTAAATTTTCCAGGTGAAGATACCCTCACCTTTTTCCTTCATCACATTTCTTCCCACACCATGCATTCTGAAACCCACATATCTCCAAGACTTATAACTCCATATTTAAGAATATGGGTATTAGAAATTGATGATCTCCCTAACAGAGTCCAGTCACATTCCCAGAAAGTCAGGTCATTCAATCTTTTCTTGGTTTGGTTTAGTTGAACAAACATTTACTGGACTCAAGCTGTGTCTGGGACTGTGTAGGTGGTCCACTGGTTAGACTGGAGAATTTTCAAGGTAAATCCACATGAACCTTATTCTTTTTGTTCCCAGAAAAATGCTATATACATAGTAGGTTTTTGTATTTAAATTTATATTTAACATATTTATATGTTAAATTTATATTATCAAATATGTTAAATATATGGATGGATGATATAATAACTATGTATGATGTCAGATGGGTATTAGATTTACAAGGCGATCACTTTGTAAGTTATATAAATGTCTAATCACTATGTCGTACACCTGAACCTAATGTATTGTATGTCAATTGTAATTGAAAAAAAATTTTTTTAATTAACTATGGATGGATGGATGGGTGAATGAATGAATGACTGATTTAGGCTGCCTTTCCAAAAGCAAGGCAATGCTGGTCTCTAACTCTAAGAGAAAAATGTTCAAAATTCTCCATTCCTCACTACAAATTCTACCGTTGAATTTGCCCAAGGGCAAATCTCAGACATTGAGAACTAGAAGTACCCTTAAGACATTATATAGCTCAGCCTCTACTTTAGGCAAGTAAACAACTACCCTGTAAGATAAATAGTAGCATTATATTATAGAAAAACAATTGACTAGGAGTCAAACAGAGGTCTGACCCATCTGCTAACTAATTGTGTGACTTTAGTCAAGTCATTTAATAATCGTATTTATTTTTAAAATATTTATTTGAATACCTATTCTGTGTCAGGCCCCATTCTAGGTGCTGAGAAGAGGCGGAGGTGAAAGTGGGAGTAGAAACAGAAAAGAATGAGACACGGTCTTGGTGTTTAAGAACTCATTATTAAGTGTGGAGCCAGACACATATGCAAAAAAAAATACTGTATAATGTGATCAATGCTAACATAGAAATATATGCAAAGTGCTTTAGCAGCATTGGGGAAAAAAAGCCTAATTTTAGAGGTGTGGTCAAGGGTCAGGGAATGCTTCACAGAATTTGTGATGCTTGACATTTGATATTTGAGTTGGGCTTTGAAGAATGGAAACAAGTTAATCCAGGAGAGGTAAGGCAGAGGTAAAAGTGGAAATAGTGTGTTTAAAGTCATGGAGTCATAAAGAGTATGAAACCTTTATTCTGTTCTTAACTGGAGATCTTTGTGGCAGAGGTTTGTTAAACACAGGAAGGATATAGACAAATTTCCATTGCAGGAAGTTCACTCTGGTCACAGTGTGAGGAAGAGCCTAGGAAACCAATCTCACTTCATGCCCAGCCCTTTGGCAGCCTTTATGGCTGTACTGCTATGGTGGACTGAGAAGAACATCAGATATAGAGCTCATAGTTTCCGTTCACCGGGGGTTTTCCATTCTAGAAATGGGAACACCTCAAGTTGTTTGGAATTGTTCTGCTCAATGGATGTTGAGCTCCCTTATCTTAGATGATAGTAACAAATATTAAATTAAACATCTATGCTATGCACGTTTCTTGGTATTAGGGAACTGTGGGGAAGAGACAAAAGTAGTAATGACAAGATCCATGCCCTTAGAGAGCTTATAACTTACCTGTGAGAGAAGCGAAGCCTCTCAAGAGTTCAAAATTGCTTCCATGCTGTTTGTTACATGAAAGTGGGCTGTTTAACAATTCTACTTTTGTATAATTTACAGTGTTTTCTTAACTTTGATGATTTTTCAATAGGTAATTTATTTACAATATTTCCACCTCAAAAGGTACACTCCTCTCCATTTAACTACTCTACCAAGAAGCAATTGATAGCATCTAATTCATATGCATCTTTCTAGAATAGCATGCGATCTACAATTAAGTATATTATTTAACTGTTGTTATACAAATGGTGCCAAATTATTATACACACTGCATTATAACTTGTTTTTTGTACTTACAATATATCATAGAGATCTTTCAATGTCAGCACGTGCAGAGCTGACTCATTCTTTTATGTTGTTTTTGTTTGTTTATAGAAGCATTGTATTCTACTGTGTGAATGTGCTTTAATTTATTGAACCAGTTAGGTTGATTTTAATCTGTTTCAATAAATAATGCTGGACTGAAAAACTAAACCAAGTTCAATCTCATGACATTTTTATCTCATCCATTTTTATCAAGACTTTCTGTAGAAAAAGGAGACAGACTGGGATTTAGATTGCATTACGTTACTTTTCTCCGTACCTCACATCTACTTCATGTTCCCCTAAGAAAAGTAATGTCTCCCATGGTCGAAGACAACCATTTTGGATACTCCAAGATTCTGGGCTCCCCTCTGTTAGTAGAAAAATCATGGACTTGGTGCTAAGCAAGCCTTGGACTCAAATTCATATTCTGAATTAATTACTATCTGGCTGGATGGTCTTGAGCAAGTGAATTAATCTTTGTGACTCATTTGTGATATCTGTAAAATGGGGATAATAACACTAGTAGCTCACAGTGTTGCTGTGAGTATTTAGCCAATAATCCATGCAAATCTTAGCATAGTGCCTGGCATCTACAAATTGTTCAACAAATGAAAGCTTAGCACACTTCCTGTTCATTAATATGGAGAAAGTTGATGGAACAAAGGAAAAAACCATCAATTTCACAGTAAATATTCATGATACTATGGAAAGATTTCCACTTTGTTGGGGTTGTCAGAAAGTTCCAAGAACCAGTATAAAAATCAAATTTTCTTTTGATGAGGTATATCTTCTTCATTGCACCAATTACCTCAGAGCTACCTTTACATACTCTTCCCTTAGGGTGTAAATAATAGAATTGAGGGCAGAGGTAAACACTGTATACAGAATAGAAAGTAACTTCAATAAGTCTTCATACTGAGGCCATGATGGGAAACCACAGACAATGTCCAGTGTTCCATAATACAGACTGACCACTGTCAGATGGGAGGAACAGGCAGAAAAGACTCTTTGCTTCCTTGTGGTAGAAGGAATCCTCAGAATGTTGTAGATTATGTGAGTATAAGAAGCCAGAGTTAGCAGGAAGGGGCCTAGGGCAAATAAAGAGGTGCTTATAAAAGAGGTAATCTCAGCTACTTGAGTATCAGTGCAGGCCAGTTTCATGATTGGCTTCAAATCACAGAAGAAGTAGTCAATCAGTCTTACTGGTAGCACAGAATGTTAACCAAAAAGTGAGGACTGTATGAAAAATGGGTGCCAGAAATCCAGCCACCCAAGAAGCACCAGCTAGCTGTATGCAATCCCAGTGGTCCATGATGCTGGAGTAATGCAATGGGTTACAGATGGCTCTGTAGCAATCATAAAATGTGACAGCCAGGAAGACGAATTCTGTAGCCACTAGAGCAGCAAAAAATAAAACTGGCTAGCACAATGCAGGAAGGAAATAGGCACATGAGTTGATAGCAATGTCCTCAACATCATGAGCCCATAATGGTACTGGTGTAGCCAATCTCTAGGAAGGAGAAGTGGCCAAGAAAGAAATACATGGGGGTGTAAAAGGAACAATCAGCAGACACCACAGTTAGGATTACAATGTTGCCGATGAGAACCACCACTTAGATGACCAGAAATGCCTTCCAAAATAAGAAACTGAAGGCCATGGAGATGCCCAAAACCCAAAAGGATAAGTTCTGAAATTTGAGTCATATTTTCTTCTTTGGTGCTAGCCAAGACTTGGATCTATATATATGAAGAACGACCATTGATCAAATGCCATTTTTAGAAAAAATCAAACTACTTAGAGGCATCATATATATCAAGCATAACTGGCTTATTTTTGGATGTTCAGAATTCTTAATTAATAAATGTGACCACAGTCCCCCAGGTGCTATTTGGAGAGTTAATCCATGACTTCAATTATCCCATCATATATATAGAATTATGGACCCTTGAAACTGTGACTATGACACATAAATATGCACATTTTTATTGATATTTATTTTGAAAAAAGTAGAGGGAAAATGTTCTATCCCTGGAGTCTTACTCTGGTTGTTTCTACTGCTTCTAGTGGTATTATCATCAGCAATGAATAATCTGAGTCACCTATGTGTAAATTGTATAAGTTCTATGATCAAATCTATTTCCAGTTTTAGAAATTCCATACCAATTAAATTATATGAATTGTATTTCATGTCAAAAGGTGTCTAATCCTTAAAACTTATTTGATAACAAGTTCTCTAAAAATTAGTAGAGGAGGCAGAGTTGAGTAAGGATGAACTCGTTATGGTAGGGAGATGGTAAGTATAAAGAGACCTGAATTCTAATTCTAGCTTACCACTTAATGGCTGTGTGTCTCTGAGTAAGTCACATCACTTATCTGAAAGTCAGTTTCCTCATCTGTAGAATAGCATATTAATTCTGTGGAACATGTTTTGCACAATCATTTGTCCATGTTAGGCATTGAATGCATTCATTCATCCATTAAACAATATTTATTGAGTACCTACTATGTGTCAAAGTCTTTGAAAGGTGCTTAGAATAAAATAGTAAAAAAGTCAAGAACTTTTTAAAGTCAGGAATATTCACTATGTCTCTAGGAGCTAACATTTTAATAGGAAAGAAAGTATAAAAACAAGGAAAAAGACCCATAAAATAATTTTGAGGTGTCTACTATGAATATAAAAAATTAAGGACTCAAAATAAGAAATATGCTGCATGTGTGTGAGTTTGGGAGAAGGGCATTCTGGTTGGTGTGGTTAAGAAAAGCCAACAAATTGAGAACTAAAAAAATGGGAAGGAGATAGTCATGCAAAAATGGGAAGGAGATAGTCATGCAAGAGTTGGCGTGGGAATGGGGAGAATATTCTAGGCAGAGGAAACAGGCCCTAAGGAAGGAATAATTTAGAGTGTTAGAAAAACTGAAATAAACTGAAATATATATATATATATATATATAATGGAGGGCAGAATTGGAGGGGAAAAGACAGAAACAGAGACAGAGAGAGATAGAGAGAGACAGAGGGATAAAGAAGAGAGTAGTAGGGGGCCGGCCGAGTGGGGCGATGGTTAAGAACTCGCTTGGGATGCCAGAGGGCCCCGGTTCGGATTCCACATATGAGGGCCAGTGACACTGCCCTCTACAGCTAAGATGCTGAACAACAGCTCAACCTG